>NC_068363.1:97256257-97338083 GCF_020536995.1 Dreissena polymorpha
ATCAACTGATGTATCTTCATTCAACAAGTCTCCAATGATTGATTACTTTTAAAATGCATTGCCAGCTGTGAGTTACATGACATTGTACTTGGGCCGTATTCCAGTAGCTTCTTAGGTTAAAAAATAACTTAAGTTGAAATATTGCGCAATATTTTTTCTTATCTCCGCCATTTTTTCTTTAAACATAAGATTTCACTTAAGTTAAATTCTTGTAGCTTCATAAACTTAATAAATTTCTTTACTCTGTGTATTTTTTCTCATATATTTAAAATTAAGTTAACTTCCTTTAACTCTTAAAGCAATTTTTATGTCCCCAACAATAGTAGTGGGGGACATATTGTTTTTGCCCTGTCTGTTGGTTGGTTGGTTGGTCTGTTGGTCTGTTGGTTGGTTTGCGCCAACTTTAACATTTGCAATAACTTTTGCAATATTAAAGATAGCAACTTGATATTTGGCATGCATATGTATCTCATGGAGCTGCACATTTTGAATGGTAAAAGCTCAAGGTCAAGGTCATCCTTCAAGGTCAAAGGTCAAATATATGGGTCAAAATCGCTAATTCAATACACACTTTTGCAGTATTTCAATATTCAAGATAGCAACTTGATATTTGGCATGCATGTGTATCGCATGGAGCTGCACATTTTGAGTGGTGAAAGGTCAAGGTCATCCTTCAAGGTCAGTGGTCTAATATATGTGGCCGAAATCGCTCATTTTATGAGTACTTTTGCAATATTGAAGATAGCAACTTGATATTTGGCATGCATGTGTATCTCATGGAGCTGCACATTTTGAGTGGTGAAAGGTCAAGGTCAAGGTCATCCTTCAAGGTCAGAGGTCTAATATATGTGGCCCAAATCGCTTATTTTATTAATACTTTTGCAATATTGAAGATAGCAACTTGGCATGCATGTGTATCTCATAGAGCTGCACATTTTGAGAGGTGAAACGTCAAGGTCAAGGTCATCCTTCAAGGTCAAATATATGGGTAAAAAATTGCTCATGTAATGTCACTTCTGCAATATTGAAGCTAGCAATTTTATATTTGAAATGCATGTGTTTCTCATGGAGCTGCACATTTTGAGTGGTGAAGGGTCAAGGTCAAGGTCATCCTTCAAGGTCAAACGTCATATAGGGGGACATTGTGTTTCACAAACACATCTTGTTTAAAGAGAATTAATAAGCGTCTCATGTTTTGTTTTTTACATTTCAAATTTAACTTAAGAAATTTATTTAAGAAATTTCTTAACTTAAGTGGAAACTTAAGAAGCTACTGGAATACGGCCACAGGTCATTCTGATAATGAGCAGTACCAAATAATGAATGTTAAAATAGTAACTTTGTGCCCTTGAACTCACTGACAGCGACAGCTGCTGCGTTGGTGTTATTTAACACATGTCATGTGTTATGAATACGGTGCTAATAAATGCAGCGTTGTAATGCAAAATGTGTCTGAAACATATTTCTGTTTGTATTTTGTGCAGGAATTCAAAATTCATTAGTAAATACCCCATGACTAAAAAATAAAGTATCGGGGGCTCTGGAAAAGAAGTCATGCCAGTTTTACAAAAAGAGGCATATCTGTGTGATGTTAAGGGGCCAGTTTTACAAAACTCTTTTCTGTCATTAGATTTCTCTAAACCTAGAGTGAGCATACCTGTGGCAGTATTTTTTTTCATTTTTTGTTAAGCACCCTTGAAGCACCTGGAAAAATACGGAATTCTGTATTGAGATCCAAAAAGCTCCAGAAAGGAAGCAATGTTGCGTCAAATTCGTTTCAAAATTGCATTATCTGCTAGGGAAAAAATAAAATGAGCACTGATTCTGAACATTACATCAAAAAGAATATTAAGATGGATTTGTTAAATTAAGTATTAAGCGATTGAAAAGAAAGATAATGCCCAATCTGAAATAGGGATGTTAATTTTCCGGAAATCATGATTTGAGCCGTCCAGATTGGATTTAAAATTTGGGACAATTCACACCCCTGCTGAAGAGTTAACAATGTGAATTTTTCAAATTTTTGGGTTTTTCATGCTAATGTTTCCCACTTGTACCGGTACTTTTCCAGATTGGGCAAAAATGGGCAGTTGTTTACTTAGAGCTCTTGAATTTTTTAAGGCCCACCTGTTTAACTAAATTTCTCTTGTATTCTTTCAGACCCAGAAGCCCATGCTAAAATACAGCAACAACTCCATCAAGCCCGTCCAGCTGTTCAACCATGCTGACCTAGTTTCCGTGCGCAGCAATGCCGAGGCCGCCCGCAACGCCTACAGCAGTCTGAGCAATGCCTCAGCCAACAGCACCATGCCAACGCCGTTCCGTTCCACCATGAAACCGCCACCTAGTCCCCAGCAACTTTTTAAAGCAGCCACTGGTACTGATTGATAAATTTCACCACCTTTTTATCACATGCTATACCCTGTTTCCCATGTAATACAACGATTACATATTTTTTTATATTACACATGTGTAATACAACATTTTTAAGCGTTTTCATTGGCTTAGTTTTTGTTTATTGACCAATCGCATTTTGTTATTTTGCTGCAATGTGTAAAATGACGTCACGAAATGTAAATAACATTCGGTATTTATCATTATGTTTGTGTAAATATTTATTTAATTTGCTCAATTAAAAGCATGTGATAAAAAAGATCTGACACTCGTCATATCATACCATATTTGATAAAACTCGTCCAGGAAATGCATTAGTAAGCTTGCCAAAGGCTCGCTTACTAACAAAATTTCTGAACTCGTTTAATAAAATATGGTACGATATGACAACTCGTGCCAGATCCTATATGTATTTTATGAACAGCCTATATGGAACGACAAAACTGCTTTTTGTAAGGAGAAACTGAGATATGTGTATGGTTAGTCAATCATGATGGGTTAACTTAAATTATGTTTGGTTAAGTTAACATTATGTTGTGTTCATTTGACATTCTGTTAGGTTAAAATAACATGATGTTGGGTTAAGTAAGCATTTTGTAGGGTTAAGGTTACATTATGATAGGTTAAATGAAGTTATGATGGGTCAAGTTAAGTTTGCTTTTTATTTACAACAAAAATAATTGTTTGAAAACCTTCAATTGATAATTTATGGCAGTCATTTGGGAAAGATAAATGTAATTTTTGACATTTGGAATGGGGCTGAATAAAGGCCCCAAATTTGCCCCAAAACCACACTGGGATTGAACCCATGACCCCTAAGTATCAAGGCGTATGCCATCAGGGCCCTCAATCTGTCAAATCCACGGCCTAAATTCGGCCGCATTCCCCCCTGAAAAGTATACTTTTTTCCCCTTTTCGGGGGAAAAATTCCCCCTAAAAAAAAAAAAAAAAAAAAAAAAAAAATTATAGATAGATGTCTCCTCATGATTATTATATCTCAATTCTATTTTAATTTAATCTTTTCAAACATACTTCATTATGAAATAAGCAATGAATATAGTGCAAACATGTACAAATGTAATAATAAGAGAGTAAGTAAAAAATCCCCCAAAAAGGGAAACGCCGTGAAAATTCCCCCTGCTATAGGTAGTGACCCGCTTCCCCTAAAATGGATTGAGGGCCCTGGCCATATCAATTACAGCACTTGGAGGTCAAGATAGATAGACCCTCTCAATCCATGGAGGAAATCTTTTTGTAGCACCTGCTTAAATCATCCACTGGTGTAATAAATTTTCAGCGCTTTCCTATTATAAAGGCATATTTAGCCACTGCTATTATTCTCACATTAAAATATGCCACCTTGTTATTTCAGCGGCTTTTTTTAACAGATGTAAGACAGGTCCTTGTAATCCAAGCATGATAGGGCTTGCAAGCCTAGTCATAAGCATTTGCGCAAATCTGCTGGTGGTCATAATATATACAGTCGATATGTTAGTGGCTTTGTTGTTTGACAAATTTGTACGCCCATTTTCATTGTTATGCACACCCCCGCAATCTTGCAGCTTGACTGAATTAAATTTAGCTGTCTACTTTTACTTCATAACTTGATTGGCTTTGTTTTTTTATTTGATTGTTTTTGTTGATAACAATTATTCTTGAACCACATAAACAACCAGAAAACTTGAAGTCAAATTTTATTTCTTTCATAAATGATAAAATGGTAAAAATGGTAAAAATGATTGTTAACAATGCGGGGAATCACATGGTCAGATTTTAGAAAAAATGGCCGCAGATGCCTCGATTCGATGGAGAAATTGAGTCTTCAAACAGGTACATCTACCTTATTGCTTACTTGTTTTTAATCGGTTAACGCATATCATAGGACCAGCCGGAAGCGGTTTCAGCGAGTATCAACCGTTTTCTGCTGGTTGGTCTGAGTGTGTGGATAACTCATGGAATATTTGGCGATTTCCTGACGATTTCTTCATCGAATCGAGGCATAGCGGCCTTTTTTTCTCAAATCTGACCACGTGATTCCTCGCATTGGTTAAAGCCTTTCCAGAAATAACAAAAATGTTTGTATGGTTGCATAGTGGATATGGTGTTGGCCTAGTGAGCGAGAGGTCACGGGTTTGATACTGTGGGAGCGTTCTTAAGATCTCGCCCATAGACATCAAGTATTGGTTCTACGCAGGAAACAGACTGGAGAGCGTTTCAGTACGCTATAGGTTTTCCATGCAATCCAGCTTAAATAAAATGGTTAAAACTGTTATTAAAACCTTTTGAAATGTAACCAGTATCTGATGTTATTCCAGGTACTAACATTTCGTCCACCTCAAGTGGAAATGCTGCCCCAAAATCTGCCACAACGAAGGGTCACAGCAACCCATACGCCCGCCCGCTGAGTGCCAAAGACATTGCGAGTGACCTTCAATCACAGCAGCAGAAGATCAAGAAGACCAACTGTGTATTTCAGATGCAATCGGGTCCCAATGCCATGTTTAATATCGGACCAGACGGAACGCCAGTATTTGGTTATCCAATGAACGCGTTCATGCGTCCCCAGAGTGCCTTGCGAAAGGTGACTCCTGCACAGACCTCCGTAGCGAAATCTACAACAATGAAAAAAACTAGCGAGGAAACGACAGCATCGAAAACTGGAGCGACGAAATCTACCGCCACCGCGAGTCCTAGAAAAGAAATTCCGCCGACAAAGCTAGAACGGGAAACTGACCTTAGTCTGAATGGTCAGTCAAATAATAAAGAAAATAGTGGACTGAAGAATCAGTTCGGACCGGCGTCAAAAGTAATACCTGCTTCGAGTAGTTCACAGTTGTTAAATCAGAGTGTTAATAGCCCCTCTTCTAGTCCTGTAAAGGTGTCTGCAGCCTCACAGACTCAAAATAGCACCCTTGCAAAGAATGTGGACTCAAGCTTGAGCTCCATTCCCTTAACTCAAGAAGTGGGCTCGGGAAATAGTTCAAAGGCTGTTGCGTACGCTAAACCAGTCTCTTCGCTGCCGCGTCCGGGTTCTGCCGTGAAATCTGTTACGCCAGATTCGCAGATGCCAGTTCGGAACCTGAATTACACTCCCACTAAACCGTACCACGAAGTGGCGAATCCAAAACCTGTAATTTCAGCCACAACCAAAACTCAACAGACTAGCGAGACTATAATAACCGTGAAAGCAGAGCCGCCGAAAGGCGTAACTTATATGGCTCCCTCTGTAATAAATAAGCCAAATAAGGCAAACAAGGCTGCCTTAAGCCAGAGCAGCGGCTCAAATAGTTCCAAACTGTCCAGTGACAGTTCTTCATCGGGAACAATGTACTATAGCAAGAAGTCGAAAGCGGATATTATGATTCACGAACAACGCCCACCAGCCATTGGTGCGCCTTCCAAACCCCTTCGAGGAGCTGAAAAAAGGTCGGCCACAAATTTTACGTCTGGGTCAGAATTGGATGAAGCAGCAGATGATGAGTCCGAAATTCCGTCAGGGTAAGAAGTGACCGAGTCCTTGCTGAGTCCTTACATTAAAAACTTGATGGTCAGTTTTATGTAATTAATGGACTTGATGGTCAATTTTACATTCTTTATGCTCTTGATGGTCTGTTTTACATACTTTATAGACGTGATGGTCAGTTTAACATCCTTTCGTATGGACTTGATGGTCAGTTTTGCATACTTCATGCACTTGATGGTCAGTTGTATAGACTTCATGGACTTGATGGTTGTTTTACATACTTTATGGACTTGATGGTGGCTTTTATTTACTTTATGGACTTGGTGGTCCGTTTTACGTAATTTATGGACTGGATGGTCAGTTTTTTTTACTTTATTTACTTTGTGGTCTATTTTATGTAATTTTTGGACTTGATGGGCAGTTTCACATACTTAATGGACATGATGGTCCTGGAAAAATGATTTTTATACAAAGACTATATATAGAAAATTACAAAAATGCATTGAGAACAAAAATAATCTGTTATGTGCTAAACAATCACCACCATGATGACCATTCCAAGTTTAACCCTCTACCATTTAGACCTGTTTAACCAGTTTCAAGTTTTTAAGGCTTCATTTCCAAACCTTAGATACTGATGAGCAGCAAACAGCATAAAACCTAAACAGACTGCGAGTTACTCGCAGGCTTTTCTGGTTTAATGCTTTTTGCACGTAGCCATTTTCACTTTGCTTCTAAGTGGGAAAGGGTTAATGTCTTATTCCGATCAATGGCTATATTGTACAGGGAGAGGATGCCAGGTGATGGGGAGGCCAGCCTACTTGGGGATGAAAATGAGGACGAGGACTTCCCAGAAGATTGTGAAGATGACATCGTGGACAATCTAGATGATGACTGCGTTGGAGGATCCGACGGTATGAGTATTATTATTCAAGCTCTTTTTACATAAATCTGATTAGTAGTATTATTTTAGGATCAAGAGATCAAAGTTGAAGGTCACTTGAACGTGCAATATTAAAAATATTTCAACAATTGCACACATTGATTAATTGTCTGTAAGTCAGGGGCATACATGTTTCGCAATCTCAAGCTTCTTTTAATAAATCTAATTGTACCTAATTAATGCTCTGTAAGACAGCAGGCTGAATCTAATTGTAATTGTTTATGTTGGATTAGAAAGCAGGCTGAGTTTTTATCATAAAACTTCTTCAGTATATTTTCTTTTTGGTCAATATTCTGACTCCGCTTTGAGTGTATTTTTAATGCCCCTTTCGAAGAAAAGGGGGCATATAGTGATCGGACTGTCCGTCTGTCTGTCCGTCCGTCTTTCCGTCACACTTTGCGTTTAGGTTTTAGGTTGTGACCTTGACCTTGAACTTGGGGTCCGCGTTTAGGTTTCAAAATCTGCGTTTAGGTTTCGATAAGTGCTCATAAATTCTATGTCCCTTGAGATATAACCTTCATATTTGGTATGCATGTTTATATGGACAAGGCCTTTCGATACGCACACAAATTTGGACCACTGCGACCTTGACTTTGAACTTAGGGTCCGCGTTTTGGTTTCGAAATTTGCATTTAGGTTTAGAAAAATACTAAAACTTCTATCAAATCGTTTATAGGGGTATATGGCATCCTATGGTAACAGCTCTTGTTTCACTTTAAAGATCAATATGAATCAATTCTCACTTTGTTTTGCAGGAAAAAATGTTGAAGCTTTGGTAAAGATATCTCAAAACATTAGCAAATCTTAATGGCAGCATGTGTTAACTCTTTACCACTCAGATGCACACTTTTACGCAATTGTTATCCCATAAAAAATCAAAATAAATTTAACACCTTTAATACCTGGTTCAAGTTTTTACAGTTTTGATGCCAAACCTTAAATACTGATGAGCAGCAAACAGCATAGGACCTGAACAGACAGCGCACTACTCGCAATCTGTTCTGGATTTATGCTAGTTGCATATAGCCATTTTCACTTTCTATGTGAGCATGATAGCTGGGGTAACACTTTCCCACTAAGAGGCAAAGTGAAAATTTCTATGTGCAAACAGCATAAAACCAAAACATGCTGCAAGTAACTCGCAGTTTGTTCAGGTTTTATGCTGTTTACTGCTCATCAGTATCTAAGGGTAAGAAATGAAGCCTTTAAAACTTGAATATAGTAAGAAAGGTCTTTAATTAAATTTAACTTTCTAAGGGTCTACAAACACATCAAAATACGTATCTTAGTGTTAAAGGGTTAACAAACACCTGATTTCCAGGCGAGTCCGATGGGTATTCCTTCACCAGCAGTAGCATGTCACGCCCCTCAACCTCGACACAACGCCTAAAGTCACGACCCGTGAGTGCTGTAGAAAGTGAGGTCATCAGCGTCAGTCGATCTCAGACGGCCTCGCCCGATAGGAGCATCAAGCCTCCACTGACCAAGAGTTTGTTTCCAAACATTCCGCCAGTCGTGACTTTCGTTGCTGAGGGCGACAAAGGTATTGCTAGATTAATAAATGATTTATGTAGAATATGTTATGTGGCTTAACCTGTAGGTCTCTAAAACTTAAATATATCCATGACTTTTGCAGACTGGTTTTCTTATTTGCATTCCTATTGAATGAATTTAGCGCAAGCCTAAAATCTCTGTACTGGTAAATTTTAAACCAGTCTTGCTTAGATTCTCATTTTCATATAAGTTTGCTTGAAACATTTTTGTGGTCTTGAGTAATAATATATGAATTTGAACTTTTTCATGCGAACCGTTTATTTTGATGACTTGATTTCAGTTGAGCAACTACCATGGGAAGTGAGAAAATACCTTAAATGGCGTATAACCTCCGTAACTCCGAATGTTGTGAAACACTGCCTGGCGCGATCAGGATTTCGGATCACGAAACGCAACCATGACTGGCTGGGCTGCTGGGGAAAGCACATGAAATCTCAGGGATTCAAGGCTTCAAGAGAGTAGCAGAAGGTTTGTGTTTTTTTTACTATTCTCGGAATGGGGCCGTGGGGCTTTGGATTGTCAAAAATCGCTTCACTTTGACTAAAATTGTGTAGTCCATCCCTCCACCTGTCACAAACAAAATTATGTGGGGAGAAATATCAATTCAACATATTTGCTTGTTAATCTAGTATGTGCTTTTAAACGTTTTACCGTATTGCCTCTTTTTTTTAGCTGAACCATTACCCAGGGTCATTCCAAATCGGCCGCAAAGATAGACTGTGGCGTAACCTCTCAAAGATGCAGGTCCACTTCGGGAAAAAGGAGTTTGGGTTTTTCCCGCAGACCTACTGCCTTCCATATGACTCAAAGCTCCTGAAACGAGCCTTTGAAGACGGAAGTACAAAGCAGAAATTGATAGTTAAACCAGTACGTTCCTATGGATTTGGCCACTCAAAATATTTTGCAAAAATTGCATACTTATGATAAAACTTAAGTAATTTTTCTTCTGAAGTACAAAGCAAAAATGGATAGTCAAGCCAGTATGTTCCTATAGATTAGGCCACTACCAATGTTTTGCAAATTGTCACATACTTCTGATAAAACTTCTGTAATTTGTGTTCTGGGGTCGTACTCCAGAAGCATCTTAAGTCAAATTTTATTCTTATCCTTAAATTGGGAAATTTTCTTAAGTGTTTCATATTGCAATATATTTGCATCAAGATATACATTTAAATAACATCATTATGCCAATGTTATTTTAGGAATGCCAAAAAAAATGAGTTTTCTTTTTAAGTAAAGAAATACAAGACATTGTAATTTTTAACTTAAGTGAAATTATTTAAGAAATAACTTAAGATGTTTCTGGAATACCACCCCTGAAGTACAAAGAAGAAATGGATAGTCAAAACAGTAAGACATACACCTAATTCTCTGCTTCTATGATTCTAATAGGATCATCCATTCCCATAAATATGGCCTCCACCCTTTCCTATAGGTGTATCCATTCTTATAGACTTGACCATCTTCATTCCCTTTAGGTTCAACCTTTTCTATAGATTCAGCCACCCAGAATATTTTGCAAATGTTCGCATGTTTATACTCTCCAATCACAAACAGTGAGTTTTACATACCAACATGTTCGTTAGGCTTTGTAGATTGCGAAATGAAAAATTGTTAGGTTCAAAAGTGCTTGGTGGCTTAGAAATCTGAGAAGGCTCCAAAATTAAGACAAAAAAATATATATATAATGCAAAATTACTTGTAATCAGTGGCTGTTTTCTATTTGTACCTGTTTAAACTGTCATAAATGTGAGTTTTAGCATTGAAATTGTGATGAAATGTAAGATTTTATAAATTAAGAGTTATTATATATTTTTTCATGAACAGTTTACAATGTGACAAAATTTGTTCTTTTTCATAGCCAGCTTCTGCTCGAGGTATCGGAATCAAGGTTATCAGCAAACTAACCCAAGTACCAAAGAAACGGCCTGTCATAGTTCAAAGGTATGAGTCTGGTTATGAGAAAACAGGGCTTAATGCATGTGCGTATAGTGTCATTTCAGATTAGCCTGTCCACTGTGGTGCAGTAAGCGCAGGCTTATGAGGAACAACAGTGTTCACTTTTATTAAAATTTGTGATAAAGTCAGTCTCTTCTTAACGAAAATCCAGTTAAGGGGAAAATTGCAGATTGCACAGGCTAATCTGGGATGACACTTTACTAAAATGCATGAAGCCCAGTTTTCCTAGGACAAGTATTGCTTTCCTATTGTGTGCAGATTGAAGTCTAAGGAGTGTTACGGTTAATGTTTTTAAAAATTGATTTTTTTTTAAATTATTTATCAATTTATAATTATTTTGTATGATTTCAGGTATCTTGCCCGTCCCTACCTTATCAACGATAGCAAGTTTGACATGAGAGTCTATGTGTATGTCAGCTCGTTCGATCCGCTACGGCTCTACGTGTTTGAAGACGGACTTGCAAGATTTGCCTCAATGAAGTATGCTTGAATAATTAAAAAGAATATAAAGTTTCGTACATAAAGCTGACAGAAACTGAATCCCCAACTATAGTTACAACAAACTGAATCCCCAACTATAGTTACAACAAACTGAACAGCCAACTTAAGCATTAAGTGTATGTGCATAAAGTGTTGTCCCAGATAAGGTTGTGCAGTCTGCACAGGCTAATTACCAGATAAGGTTGTGCAGTCTGCACAGGCTAATTACCAGATAAGGTTGTGCAGTCTGCACAGGCTAATTAGGTACAACACTTTCCACTTTTATGGATTTTTTGTTAAAAAGAAGTCTCTTCTTAGGGAATATCAGGTTTAGGAGGAAAGTGTAGTCCCTGATAAGCCTGTGCACACTGCGTTGGCTAATCTTGGATGTCACTTGAGGTACATGCATTAAGCCCCGTTTTCTCAGAAAATGGCTAATCAAGTTGAACATTTTTTCCTTCCAGGTATTCCAGTTCCATGAAACATCTCGCAAACAAGTTCATGCACCTGACAAACTACTCGGTGAACAAGAGAAATGCTGACTACCAGGCCAATGCAGACGATACTGTGTGTCAAGGGCACAAGTGGTAAGTGTCAAAGACACAAGTGAAAAGTTTTAAGGTCACAAGTGTTAAGTGTCAAGATCGCAATTGTAAGTTTCAAGGTTACAAGTGGTAGTTTTTAAGTCACAAATGATTTGTGTCAAGGTCTCAATATTTAAGTTGCAAGGTCAATGTTACAAGTGGTAAGTGTCAAGGTTGCAAACGGTAAGTTTCAAGGTCTCAAGTGATAAGTGTCAAGGTCACAAGTGATAGGTGTCAAGATCACAAGTTGTAAGTGTCAAGGTCACAAGTGGTAAGTGTCAAGATCACAAATGGTAATTTTCAAGGTAACGAGTGATAAGTTGCAAGATAACTATTGGTAAATTTTAAGGTCACAAGTGGTAAGTGTCAAGGTCACGAGTGGTAAGTGTCAAGGTCACAAGTGATAACTGTCAAGATCACAAGTTGTAAGTGTCAAGGTCGCAAATGGTAATGTTCAAGGTCACAAGTGATAAGTTTCAAGATCACAAATGCTAAGTGTCAAGGGCATAACTGGTTAGTGTCAAGGTCACTATTGGTTACTGTCATGGAGCAAAAAGTCAAGGTCACAAGTGCAAGTGGTTGTGATTGTAGAGGAATGAAAATCAATCACACTCTGTGGTAAAAAACTTAAAAATCCGGGTAGCCTCTTGAACGTGGAATCTCCTGTATCATGCATTATCACCTCTATTTTAACTAACCATTCTTCATGGGATGATGGCTATAAGGTAGGGAATCCAACTTGCAGCAAATGCTATTTAATGGCGCCATTTAAATTGAAATAGAGTCTGAATTGTGGCCAATATCATTGACATAATTTTTGCGACAACTTCTTAACCCTTTGCATGCTGGGAAATTTGTCGTCTGCTAAAATGTTGTCTGCTGAATTTCTAAAATTAGCATTTTCTTCGTTTTTTTTCAAATAATCAGAAATATCAGAATAGCAAACAGTTTGGATCCTGATGAGACGCCACGTTCTGTGGCATATCATCTGGATCCAAACTGTTTGCAAAAGCCTTTAAAATTCGGTTCCAGCACTGAAAGAGTTAAGAGTGGCACAATTAAGTGGTGAAAATCTTTTTTGATCAAGCAGGAACCCTGCTAATGCTAATGATTTGTTTTAATGCATAAGAACACATAATGTTTTATAAGCCAAAACCAATGATTAAGTGTTGACAATTGTATTTGAGCCAGCAAGAACCTTGCTAAAGCCGTACGTTAACATTTATTTATACAAAAAATCTAAACCTGACAATAATACTTATAAATAATACTTCCATTAAAATTCCATTTCAATTGGAATTCAAGTTTTTGCAGCATTATCTAGTTGCTCTCCTAGATAAACAAAGATAATATGCAATAAGAAATTAATTTGTGTTTAAAAATACAATGAGCTGAAATGTATACATTAAAGATGGTATACAATTTATATAAATGTACAAAAGTTATTTAATTAGTTTGAACTTCATCCCATTCCTCTCCAACATCTCTTCAGTGTATTTCAGCATGTTTATGGATTTATTAGAGTTATACCAGACTAAGCAGACTTTCCTGAAACCATCTTTCCGACTTACAAGACCAACATATTTTATGTGGGTTCGAAAGTTATTCACTTAGAAATAATTCAGTAATTTCATATCACTCCAGCAAGTTTTGTAATGTTGTTGGACTAAAGACTGACACTCTTTTAAAGAACTTTCAGGAAATGTGTTATGAAATTTCATATGAGCCATGCTCTGTGAAAATGGGATTAAATGCATGTGTGTAAAGTGTCTTCCCAGATTAGCATGTGTAGTCCCCACTGGCTGATCAGGGACGACTCTTCCCACCTTAACTGGATTTTGGCTAAGAAGAAACAAAAAATACGATAAAAGTAGAAAGTGTTGTCCCTGATTAGCCGGTGCAGACTGCACAGGCTAATCTGGGATGACACATTACACACATTCATTAAACCCCCTTTTCACACATCATGGCTAACATGAACTTATGTAGGACTTTTCATGAAGGTTGCTGGTGGTCTCCTGCTCATTCTTATACCTATTAAGTTTTATATGAACTTATATGGGACTTATTATAAAGGTTGCAGGTGGTCTCCTGCTGATGGAAGGTGAAAAGGAAGCCTTGGAAGGGAAAGAGGTCAAGTACTTTGATATGTACCCAGAAAGGTCATACAAGGAGGGATCTGCAGCCCAGACCCACTTCCGTCTGGCAGAGTCTCAGTTTTATAGGCTGCTAAATACCGGAATGACGTGAGTGCCGTACTGAACTTAAACACTGTCAACAAATCTACACTTGTTCTTGCATTACTATTCAATCTGTTAAAAGGCCTGCGTTTTTTTGTAAGTAATGTGAAAAAAACATAACAAACTAAAATGCTGATTTTAGACTCCAGTGGCTCCTAGTTGTTTTATTAAGTGCTCCTAGTTTGTTTATATTATTTAATTCCTCCTAGAATTCCTAGTTTTCATTTTAAAGCACTTTGTGGCCAAATATTATTGTTATCGATGTGTTTATAAGTTTTATGTGCGGATATTTGGTGGACTATGTTGCTTGCAGTTATGTAACTTATGCATAGTCTATTATTTTCCCATGACAATTTGGGGTAAGTGTGGCACAAACCAATTTTACAAAGAATTATTTTCCATATTCTGTATTCATGGTTCTCCACCATTATCTTTTTTACTAACTCGTAAATAAAATACCCAGTCTTTGGGATCGCTGGTCTCTTAGTATAGCAGTGCAAGAAGAGGTGTTTATTTGTTGACAGTTTCAACATTTAAAAAATGATAAGCAATAGTAGCCAAATAGTCTACTAGTTTTGGAAGTGACCCAGCCAGATACTGTCAAACTGGGTAGTTTAACAGAGTTGTCTCCAATAAATTAATGAAAGGGTTGGATATATATATGTTCCTTATTGGAAAGATTAAATTATCAAAAGTTTTCACAATAAATTAAAGTAACATTCCTACTCAAAATCAACGAACATTTCGTACAATATTTCGTAAAATAAAGCTAAACAATTAAAAATCATTGTTCCTTATGGCAATTGCCGAAATTTCAACGCCGGATGTGGTCTGGTAAGGTAGATGTTTGTGTATACAGAATGCTCGTTTTTATTATGGTTTTAACATGGTACCATTTTAGTGTTATTGTGTCTTATGAATAGATATATTCGCAGGAAATAAGCATGGAATTTATTGTGTCCACAAATAAATAAAAACGAGCATTTTGTATCTACACAAATCTATGTAATCTAACCACATCTAGCGTTGAAATTGTGGCTATTGCTATAAAGAACACTGATTGTTTAGGTGTTAACTTTATTTTTCGAAATACTTTACGAAAGCTTCGTTGATTTTGAGCGTTATTGAGACTTTAAATATTCATGTATCATAAAGTACTTATATTATTCTGAATTCTACCTTCTCAGAAAAGTTCAGTGCATTTGGGTCTCAGAGAAACACTTTAGCGCCCATGACTCTCTTGTTTCAGAGACATTACTTAAAGGCCTGGGTATCACATGAGGATTTCATTATGTTCTCTGTTTGATAAAAATACTAATCAATCAATGATTCTGAATTACCGGTAATACTTATTCCTGAATGTTTTTTGCTGGAAAAATTAAAAGTTAATTTATGTGTTTTTAGTTGTGCAAAGTTTGTTTAAATTTTAGCTTTAAATGGTAGCTTTAAATGATTACATTCGTTTCTCTTAAAAGCATACTTTAACAATTATTGGTAATTAATCGACATGTGCTTTTGTTTACACTATTTCAAATGTGCTTACTGAATAAAATTCAGCACACAATGTATTAATTAAGTAATTATTTAAAAAAAATGTACATGTTCAATTTTTACAAACTGTTTGTGTGGCTTCATTTCAGTAAAACCAATTTAGTGAAAGTGGAATACGTCCTTAATCCAGATCTGGTGCATCATTTCAGGTTAGTTTAATTGCTTTATTTCTTATCTCAACTAAGCACAAATCTATTTTAAAACGTTAGCCAATCAGTTTTTCAAATTTAGCCAATCAGCTTTGCCCAGTCATCCCAAGTTCATCCCTTTACATTTTCGCCTAAGACTAAGAAAAGATCTCACGTAAAGTGCTTGTGCGAACTTTGAATTGTGTGAGCTTTTGTGGTCAGCTAGTAACTGATGCTACTATTATAGTTAACCATTTTCTGTGGACAGTTACTGTCAATCTAACAGTAGACAATTTTCGTTTTTTAGATGGCATGTTTTGTTTATTTACGTGCATGTTTCTTTATAAGATGGAAATTAACTCTTAAATTTATTACTTTTGGGAATTTTGGTCTAGTTGTTGGACGCTGGTCATAAGAATCAGAAGGTCCCTGTTTTGAATTTCTGCTAAAACCCTTCTTTTTCTGGGCAAAAAGTTAATCCCAGGCATGCTCCTCTCTACCCAGGTGTTAAAATGGATACATTTGAGGGAAATAATCCAATGTATTGTGGCTGAGTTTAAACGGACAACCTATATCCCAGTGATTGTGGGGTTAACCTCTTAGATACAGATTTTGACGCATTTGTAGTCACATAGAAAGTTGAATTTAGTTAAAGACCTGTCTTTCTAAATTCAAATTTTAAAGGCTTCATTTCTAACCCTTAGATAGATATTGATGAGCAGCAAACATCATAAAACCTGAACAGACTGCGAATTACTAGCAGGCTGTTCTGGTTTTATGCTGGTTGCAAAGCCATTATCACTTTAATTTTTATGTGGGAAAGGGTTAAATGTAAAAGTGGTCTGAAGATGAACCCTCATCAATAGACTATAAAAATTAAACTTTAAACCTTTAACCTTTACCTTTTTCTCTTAGGGAATGTCGAGAAAGCTTAAAGAAGAAGCATGGGGAGGAGTTTTCTTACCCTGTGTTGGCATTTCACGGCACAATGGAGACGAATATCAAGCCTATATGTGAGACTGGATTCAAAATACCTGGTGTGTGTAAAATACAATTGGGATACGCGCTGAGAATGTGGTGTTTAATGCATGTGTGTTAAGTGTCATCTCAGATTAGCCTGTGCAGTCTGCACAGGCTAATCAGGGACGACACTTTCTGCCTTAACTGGACTTTTGATAAGAAGAGAATTTCTTAAAACGAAAAATGTCATAAAACAGGAAGTGTTGTCTCTAATAAGCCTGTGCAGACTGCACGGGTTACTGAGTAATGTGGGACGACACTTTATGCACATGCTGCGTTAGATTCCCTTTTCTCAGAGTGCGGGTCAATTAGATTGTTTAAGTAAAATACAGTTTACTATGCCTTTAACTTAATAAGATGTGTTTGCTTTTTGACATGAAGGAATGATGTATTTTGTTGAAGTACAATGCATATTTGGCTTTATGGAGTTAGTTATCATCTTTGAAGAGAAATTCCTACTCATCGCTTTTGAGATGGAGTGAAATGTTCCTGAGTACGGATTTTGAACATATAATTGTTTGGTTTGAAAATACATTTATAATTGATAATAGAGTTAACAATAGAGCTTATGTAGATACAGTGGAGAAATATTTTTATAATGAGTATATCCATGTGACACATAATACATTTAAAATGCAACATTCCAGAAAATCCAAACTTGTTAATTGTATTCCAAAAATGGGAGGCAAATAGTGATCACAAAGACGGTCCTTTCAACTTTTCACCTGTCTGTCTGTCTGTCTGTGCTGTCTGTCTGTGCTGGTTTTTGTGCGGAGCCTAATGCAGGAAGTATTAAAGGGATTCAAATGGAACAATATATCATGATGGGGGCTTTAGGGAGAAGTTTGAGAACCATAACTCTGGCTTTAGGATTTACAGAGTTAATTCCCTGTTGTCAATGTTCATGTTCGGAGCTTATATCCTTAGTATTGAGGGTTTTTAAATTAAACATAATAATAATTAATATACAAATATATTGACAAAGAAAAAATCCTTATTAGTGTCTTAGTGTATTTGTTGGCGTTTGTAGTTATCATGTGTTGGCATAGGGGTCTGACGAAAGTATTCTTGTCACCAATAGATTGCTATTTACATGTTTTCATTATGTCAAGAGCTTTTGTAAACAATATTTGTCTTCCTTTACAGTGATGCTGTAATGTGTTCTCGCATTCTCACTACAAATACAAATAGTTATAACATATATTGTTGGTGATAAATAGTGGTCAACGTTGTGTTGAATAGCAATTAATGTTTACTATAAATGAACATTTATATCATGTTTCAGTATTTGGGCCTCGTTCTGTGAAAATGGATGAAATGCATGTGAATTAAGTTTTAATCAGGGTGGTCATTTTCCACCTAGTCAGGAATTTTGTTTATAACAGACTTCCATCAAACAAAACTACAATAACAGCATAAAGTAGTGTCCCACATTAGCCTGAGCAGACTGCACAGGCAAATCAGGGAAGACTCTTTATGCAATAGCATATTTTGCCCAGTCTTCCCAGAGCAAAGCTCAATTAAAAGTGAACATTTATAATACCACATTTAAGTGTTTCATTTGGATGCTTCAGGGGACAACGGCCATGCGCATCGTACAGACACTGGCTGGTATGGCAAGGGAGTCTACTTCAGTGAATACCCCGCCTACTCCATGGGTTATATCCAGGGCGCGACCCAACTGCTGCTCTGTCAAGTTCTACCAGGCAAAGTATATTGACTTGTTGTTGCTGTTTCAATTAAGCCTTGTTCTGGGGAAACTGGATTAGGTTCATGTGCATAAAGTGGCGTCCCAGATCAGCATGTGCAGTGCGCGCAGGCTTAACAGGGATGACACTTTGCACTTTATATGGAATTTTATTTTTAAAGAAGTCTGTTCGAAAAGAAAATTCAGTGTAGGCAGAAAGTGCCTTCCTAATCATCCTGTGTTGACTGTGCAGGCTAATCTGGTACAACACTTTATGTACCTGCATAAAGCCCAGTTTTTCCAAGACGAGACTCAATAACATTTGTTGATGATGTTCAATTGAAGTGGGCGTACTTTTGAAACAATTCAATTATGAGATGCTTCTTTGTAAATAAACAGCAAATTTAGACTTATTTATTGACAGATTGAAACCAATAAAATTATACATTTAACAAATGATTCTTGAATGTGTATGTGATTGTTTAATTAGGAATTTGGCCTTGACCAACTTTGGCAGAGTTATGGCCCTTTGTTAATTGTTCCACTATTAAATTTCAACTATATATGCTGGAAAATAGTAGCCTTTTTACCAAGTTGGTAGATTTTGATTTTATTTCACAGCTTTTAAAACTAAATTTAAAAGTGTTCTTTTTGGCCCAGTGTTGGCAGAATTCCGGGCCTTTTTATATTTTCTGCTATACATATATGATATAAAAGAAACAAGTCTATAATTGCTAATTGTTGATATGTAAGAAAATTCGAAATGAAATATTTTGATCACTCATTTGCCTTGAATATTGTTTCTTTGACAGTGACTTACATTTGATGTCAGTTTCTGACTTGTATTTATTGAATTTTAACACAGTAGTTTTTCCTTTTTTATAAAGTACCAGTAAAAGGCACATTCCCAATTGAGGGAAAAAAAATCCTAATTGGTGTCTTGAAAATTTCTAAAAGCAAGGAAAGTTGTGTCAATTTTGTTCCAAATGCGCAGTGTCTGCAAGTGAACAATTATAAAATGAGCTCTGAAACTAAACATTTCAGGCAAAAGGGCGTGTAAAAGATTATGTAAATAGATTTGTAAAATTAATTTCAAAGCAATTGAAAAGTCTCATAATTTCCAATCTGCAGATTTCACTCGCCAATGTTCCCAATTTCAGTTGTTTGCGTTTATTTTTCCTGATTACGCACATGCATTAAGCCCAGTTTTCCCAGAGTGCTGCTCAAATATTTTTCTACATGTATTGATTCATCAAAAGTAACTTGCATGATTGATTCATTAATAGGAACTTACATGATATTTCAGGCCTATCAGTGTACAAAGCTTATTCACGGGCATTCCCTGATGAAAAGTTACGATTCCCACGTGTCTCCCTGCAAGAAAGAGCTTGTCATCTTCAACAAGTATCACATTCTGCCACAGTACATCGTCCACTATCAGCCGAATGCCGGAGAATTCAAATACACTGTATGATTTTACCTTTAACCACACAGATACGCATTTGCTCATTCGTAGTCCCTGAGGAAATCATGTAACTTAAAACCTTTCTTAATAGATTTAAATTGTTAAGTCTTCATTCCTTGTGCTATGGTTTGAAGAGCAGCAAACAGCATTAAACCTGAACAGGCTGCAAGTTTGTTGCTGGTTGCATTAGGTCATTTTCACTTTGCTTCTGGGCAGAAATGGGTTAAGCTTGTCTTTTATAAAATGTCACATTTATTGAAGATTCAATCAGATGGATCAGTGTGCTTGTTAGATTTAACATGTTGGGTACACTTGTTGCTCAGAAATGGCTTGAGGCATTTCTTTCAAACTGTTTATAAAACTTATTAAAATTTCCCATATTAAAATGAGCTGATGGGCAAAGTGGGATAAATCAAATATCTATATTAAAGGTACCTTTTTACAGATTTGGCATGTACTAGTATTGACGTTTTTCATTCAATGCTTTATATTGATAAATGTAAACATTGGATCTAAAAAGCTCCAGTAAAAAATAAGAATAAAAATAAAGAAAGAAAAAAAGTAACCCTCAACTGGGCTCGAGTCACTGATCTCTGAAGTAAAAGTCTAACGCTTAGACCACTTGGCCATCTGTGCTCATACAATTAATGATGTAGTGTATACTTTATATAAGCAATCCTCTTAGCGTCACAAAATATAACGATAACAACAGAATTCTCCAAATTATGTAATCGTTTGTAATTTTTAACGCTTTTTAATATTTAGGTTTTTAAATCATCAACAGATGAGTATGGTAAAAACATGGTAAAAGGGGCTTTTTGAACATAGAAATGTGTAAATACATGTATATTATATCAGCAAGTTCAAAGTATCAGTAAGATAATTTCTCTCGAATAGTCACATTTTATAACCAAATATCATATTGTTGATTCGTTAAAAATCTGGAAAGTTGATTTTTTTTTATCAGCTTTTCATATTGTAGTCTCCACCAAAACCCAAATCGGCTGCTTGTAACACAGCAGAAGGCAAAAAAGGCAAAGGGAAGAAGAAGGGAGGAAAGCTTACAATAGACGAATTAACAGACACTGAGATGTTGAAAACCAAGCACGACCAGGCTATAGCCATGCCTACATCAAGGTCTGTGCAGCGGCAATAAGGGAGAGAGTCTGAAAAAAATGGGTTATTTAACTGTTACTGTTACTATAGTGATAGTAATAATATTGATAAAAAAAATTTGTAAACACGATAAGCTTCCACAGGGCCATTATTTACCAACCAATTCTTTGACTTAAAAACAAAAAATAGACTTAAAACCAAGAAAAATATGTTCCGCGTGTGAATATATATATATATATATATATATATATATATATATATATATATATATATATATATATATATATATATACAAGCTACCACTTGAGATAACGTCCTTATCAACATGTTACAGTGAATTATCAGTTTTATTTCTCTTATATTTCTCTATAAATCATGGGAAAGCATTAAATAAATAATATTTATGAACAAAAGCTTATATTTGAATCAATTATCATCAGGTCATGTGTAGTGGTGGCAGGTATCCGATAGAACTAAGCTCAGATCTCTGCGCTGAGGTGGTTCAAGCAGGAAAGAAACCACAAATAAGAAATACAATGTACAGGAAAGAATATAGGTTAAAAACAACTATGCACACAAAGGAGACAGCTTTCAAATGGAATTTATGACTGGTTACACATTGAATATTTATAAATGTCACTCTGTCATATGCATATTTTGCTATATGTGTATATATATCCATTCGTTTTCTTGCAGCACATTGGATGGATACAGTATTCAGTTCACTGGGACTTTCCAGAACACCCAGGCCGGTATGACTGCCCTGGTCAAATCACATGGCGCAACAATAGGTAAGTCATGTTATGTCATGTAACGCAATTATAGGTGACTGATTAAACACAGAAACAATAGGTAGCTGATGTGTCAGAGAAATAAATACATTGTGTGTAAGGGGAGATATATACGGAAAAAAGCTTTTTGTTATATTTAAATAAACAAAACAATTCACAAAGAAAAATAATTTATGGGTGGGCTAATTATATGGGGTAAATAAATGCCAAGAAGGTACGCATGTTCTAACAGTACAAAAATAGCTAACGGGGTAAAATGTAGGTTCATGAATTTATGGGTGTTAATATACACTGAAACTTTTACCCATGGAGAAAAACATACACTTAACTAGAATTAATGGACTTTAGCATATTTTATAACAGCTATTGGTAGAGGCGAATGAACAATATAGGAAATTGTGTACATAAGTAACATAAGCTAAACAATATTTATGTGAGAAAATTTATATTTAAACAAGTGTTTTGTAGGTTTATGTAAGCTTAAAAATGAATATTATAAAGCTGTATTTGAATAAATATAGTAGATATAATGGCATTAAATACATGCTAAATCTAATGTACTTCCAAGTTAAAATCAAATATAAGTTAGCTACAACTTTAACCCATTTAAGCCTAGTGGACTCTCCCATCCTTCTAAATTGGATCAATTTATTTCCAAAATTAGGGATGTCTAGTGTATTAATTTTTATATTTAGAATATTTCTTACAGAAATTCCTTTAAGCAAAAAGCAAAGACCCTGATGAGACGTTGCATCATGCGGTGTCTCATCTGGGTCTACGCTGTTTGCCAAGGCCTTTTTTCTAGACGCTAGGCATAAATGGGTTAAAAGAATGCATGTTACTAGAATACAAAAAAGTAGATATTTAATATTGTTGGTGCTAAAAAAACATTTCAAGATTATTTTGTTGCAGGAACAAAAGCTGTTTTCAGTCTACTGATAGCTTCGAAGCTTGAGTTTGATCTATCAACAAACAAAATCCTGCAGGCTAAGAAGAAAGGGGTAAATACTTGCAGTCTGTGTGTGTGTGTATTTAGAAGTTTATTTACCGGTCCATAAGCCTCTTCGTAGAGTGCATCTATAGGGTGTACCTGCCCACTTTTCAGGGGAAAAATAAAATTTTGTGCCAAAGTAGGTCAAATTTACCCCAGCGACCTGGTTATTCGTCAAAGAATAATTTTGATCCAAATAGAGAATACCCGCAGTCTTCTATCTGTGTCTTATGATATAGATTCATAACATGATTGCATACTCTTAGTCTGTCAGCTCTCAAACAAAGCTGCATGCAATTGCACAATGTCCATGAATAATTTTTATAATAACCGCCCTCACTCCTGTGAAGATATTCAGGTTTAGTAACATAGGCAGTTGACTGGCCATTAAATTGGATTTTGGATGATTACAAAGTTATGTTTTTATCAGATGTTTTAACCAGCGTGAGCTAAGTTACCTTACATGAACCGTCCTTGATTAGTTTTGTCCTTGAATATACAATATAATTTAAGGTATTTAAGGCTTTTGTTGTTCATGAATGTGTTACATACATTTTTGTATTATTACATACAAATACACATGTGTAGTATAATTTTGATTTTACTAGTGATCAAATAATCTTTCATTGTTTTGTACTGCTACAAACAATTTGGTTTTACTAGTCGGAATGTAATCTATTATTGTTCAGAACTGCTACAAAAAATGTTTTGAAGCGTAATGTTTTGTATATTTATTTCAGAGAAATGAGAACATACTTCATCATGAACTTATCTTATATATGTTTATTTTTATCTTCAGGTTTCAATAGTAGGTGAAATGTATTTGTACGACTGCATCATCAACCATAAGAAACAGAATGAGGATCATTACAGATTAGATGACTAGTCACATACAATATTAATGATCACTATGGCATTGCTGATTTGGTGGCCGTCATGCCTTGCAACTTGGAAGTCCTGATTTTGATACCCTGGCCAGTGGCCACTTAGCCTTGTGACTGTGAGTTCACAATTTCCATCCTGTCATCGACTCACTGGAGTTCTAGTTAACTATTTGCTCACAAAAAATGGGACAAATTTTTTTAGCTGCTACATCCAATGGCGCAAGTGGGAGTACCTATAGGAAACCCCACCTGACCGTATGGTGACCACCAAAGCAAACTCATATGCTTCCTGAATGTAGGTGCCGAGATGAGGAGCACGTGTACCAACAATTGCACTAACCAGACAGCATAAAAAAAGACTCGAGATTGTCTCGATTAGCCATCTGCTTTTGATGAAATTGAACAAATAAAATTAAATTGGTTTGAACAGTTATAGAATATTGTGTTTTACATTTTGTCAGTTTAAGTCAAGTTTAAATTGTTTAAAGTGAAGCGGTTGTATCTGTTGAACATTTTTAGATTAGTAGATAAAGTACCATAATGACTCAAGATTTTCTGACAATTAAACAATTGTGTGAATAAATTTAGATTCTTAAAAATATTCCCAGAAGTCCGTGTCAACCAATGATCTCTTTTTGTCTGTTGTTTATGAGTAGATTGTCAAAATGGATGTTAAATTTTCATCAGTTTGAGTTATTTATGAAATCATCATCATCAATCTCTTGACCGGTGTTGCCATTGGGGGTGAAATGAGGGATGACAATACAGAAATCCTCCTCCAGTCAGGTCTGTTGTGTGCTGATGAGAGCAATTCTTCCAGTGGAAAAATTCTGGTTGCTATGGCAACAAATACAAAAACAATTCTGACAATGGTGGAATTTCTGACAAAAAAAAAACGAATCGCCCAACTTCAAGCATATAAGTTTTGCTATCAGTTCATCTCTTATGTGGCACTATGGAAAAACCTTTTTCCTTCAAGCACTGTTTAAATGGTAGCTAAAGAAACTTCAGCGTACAGTTTATATAGGATTGACAGACCTGTACGCTGAAGCGAACCCCGTATCGAAAGTAAACCAGAGTCGTAACATATTTATGTCACGCTATAAATCAAAGAAAGCTCATTTTCTTGGATACATTTCTACATATATTAGTGAATGAATATAAATTACTGCATCTGGGAATATTTTAAGGTTCAAATATTTCAAATGCATCTTACAATAGATGAAAATAACTCTCATCAGTCTGAAATTCACAATTTTGACGCCATTGTCGCTTTGTCACGTGACGAGTTTTCATTTGGGTACTTTCGGATCGACCTTGACATTTTTTGCTGAAATTGTAAACATTACTTTCGTTTTCTGAAATCTATTTTTTGTGATTAACAACTTACGTTTGGTGGATTATAAGACGGATTTCAGTGTGAATCAGGTAGTTTTAAATAATATTTACTTTGTGTTTGTATTAACACTACGATTTGTTTACAAAACAAGCCAGACTAATCTAAAATACCGGGAAATGTCATTCTGAATTTGAAAACACTTGAGCACATGGTGTGTTACTAAAAATAGAAATAACGTCATATGAGCGTGAAATCTCGGGAGGTTTGCATTTCAAGAAAGTCTGTCACATTGCTCGATATGTAAGAGCAGAATAGATAAATTTTAAATGTTTAAGATAGTATTTTGTGAAAGAATATATCAGTTAAATGTGAAAAATGGTAATCTTTCCGATCAAGTGGTTGATTTTGGCCAATAACTGCATATAAAAGCTTTTTTGGACCGGTCTTTTTTAACTGTCAACTTTTCGGGAATTTCTGGTTGACTTTCCTAATGGGGTTGGTCCATAACTATAAAGTCGCGCCAGTCAAAAATCATAACAAGCGACATTTAAAGTTATGGTATCCAGAACTATTTAAATGGCAGCCGAAATACACATATATAATAAACAAATTTTACGGATACCACCCGCTTACCATTCAGATAACGTGACTAAGCACATGTTTAAACTGTTAGATATATTAAAATCCGGTTTGCAATCAATGAATCCACTAGAATCATTATGTAATGCGAAAACTTGATGCTTGCTTGTTTTTCATATGACCGTCACGATCTGTGCCGCCCTGACCGGCAGTCCCTGTCCCGAAAGCGCTTTTCTTTTTGTGACATGTTCAGCAGCGTCTGCATGTGTTTGTGTTTAATTGTCATGTAAATAAAACAAACATTAATGGCGAGCCAGTTATAAATGGTCGATCTCTATTAAGTCGAAATCGTCATTAGTAACACCAGAAAAAATGGTACGCCCTATTATTGACAGTATATTAAATAAAACAAAAGTTATTGCTTTATTGTGTACACAACTGCTTGTAATAGCAAGTTAACACTACATGTACAATTTATTATTAATTCAGGTCCTTTGAACATAAATACTCCTTAAAATTATCGGAGTTTGATTTTTACTCATCAATTAAAAAATTCATGAGTGAAATACCCCTCGGCTGAAAAAATTATCTGGAGCTCTGGTTATGTGTTATGTAAATTTGTAGTATATGTTCTGTCTTTGGTAACAGCCAACATTTATGGATTGTCTAGTTTTCACAAATCATTCCATTTAAAAATGGATAGATTAAATGGTCATGAAGTTAGATTTTGAGATAAGAAATTGTCAGTTGTGTTTTATAGTCAACACATGTTACTTCATAGATTAATTAAAAGAGATTTATGTTAGTTTATTCGACTCCAAATGCTAGTTTGTCTTGCATAAAAAATATTTATTGTTTTATAATTCACCCAAGTGAAATACTAGTATTTGGAATTTATTATTTAAGAAATAGTAAATCTCACTGAGGTCCCTATGGCATAATAGTGACCAGCCAGGCAGCCACAAACTGTATATGAACCGAAGCCGTAGGCTGAGGTCCATATAGAGTTTGTGGCTGCCTTGCTGGTCACTATAATGCCATTGGGACCAAAGTGGAGTTTACTATTTCTTATATTACACCGAAGAGTTTCCCCTTTACTATTGTACAGTGTTGTACGATTGTTTATAGTTTAAAAGAGATAAACTGAAGAATTTCGAAGGAATAATGACGTCATTTCGTTAAAAAATGACGTCATTTTACAGTAAAACAGTGCAAATTTAGTGGTGTGTAACCCCGAACTGTCCATATACAAAAAATATTGACCGGTCCATATACTCTTAGGTTTCTCTATCGCATTTTACAGACTGAAACCGGTCATATAGATATAGAAGGACCAATATCTCTGAGGTGTAATATTGAATGTTATATCTGCTATGTGATTATGATGTTGCACAATTGTACAAGATTGTGCCATTTTGGAAAGATATTTGTAATTTGTCGAGTTAAAAGATGTCTGCTCTGTGATATGATTGTTAATTTTTTATCTCTTGCTAAATATGAATAATAATATATAACAAATTGTCTATTCATGTGCTAATGGATGTAATGTGCATATTGTTATATACAAAATGATGAATGTAATTATGTATCCTGGACACAAATTGCAAGACACTGACATATGTGCATGTACTGGTACTCGCGTGATCCTATCTGTTATATGAGGTAATATTTTTTATTTTTATCATGTATTTTCCACATTCAAAGCAAATTGTGATATACCTGTGATTATAGTTTGTTTATTGCTACTTTTATTCAAAAAGGCTATTTTTATTTTCCCCTACCGGTTTCACCGGAGGGGACTTATGGTTTGCGCTCCGTGTATCTGTCTGTCAGTGAGTCTGTCTGTCACACATTTCTGGATCCTGCGATAACTAAGTTCTTAATATTTTTTCATGAAACTTGAAACATGGATAGAAGGCAATATGGAAATTATGCACGTCATTTCATTTTGTTCTTACGTCAAAAATTCTGGTAACTATGGCAACAAATAGACTAGATATACTGCTGAAAATGGTCGTTTTCTGGATCCTGCGATAACTTTATAAGTTCTTAATATTTTTTCATGAAACTTGCAACATGGATAGATGGCAATATGGACATTATGTACGTCATTTCATTTTGTTCCTACGTCAAAAACTGTGGTTGCTATGGCAACCCAAAAAAACAAAAACAAAAAAATAGTTGTTTTTTATACGCCCGTTTTTAAAAACCCGACGTATTATAGTTTCACCCTTGGCGGGCGGGCGGCCTCCACAGCAGTGTCCGCTCTCTTATTCAAATAGTTTCATCCGATCTTCACCAAACTTGGTCAGAAGTTGTGTCTAGACAAAATCTAGGTCAAGTTCGAATATGGGTCATGCTGGGTTAAAAACTAGGTCACTGGGTCACTTAGTGCATTTCAAGGATTAAGCATGGTGTCCGCTCTCTTATTGAAGTAGTTTTCACCCGATCTTCACCAAACTTGGTCAGAAGTTGTGTCTAGATGATATGTAGGTCAAGTTCAAATATGGGTCATGCCGGGTCAAAAACTAGGTCACGATGTCACTTAGTGCACTTCAAGCGTTAAGAATGGTGTCCGCTCTCTAATTGAAGTAGTTTTCATCTGATCCTCACCTAATTTGGTCAGAAGTTGTGTCTGGATGATATGTAGGTCAAGTTCAAATATGGGTCATGCAGGGTCAAAAACGAGGTCATGAGGTCACTCAGTGCATTTCAAGCATTAAGCATGGTGTCCTCTCTCTCTATATATATATATAATTGAAGTAGTTTTCATCTGATCTTCACTGAATTTCGTCAGATGTTACGTCTAAATGATATCTAGGTTAAGTTCAAATATGGGTCATGCCGGGTCAATAACTAGGTCTCGAGGTCACTAAGTGCATTTCAAGCATTGAGCATGGTGTCCAAAACCTTGGAACAGGCGTATCTTGTGACAGTTTGGCACTCTTGTTCCACTTTAAAAGCAAATTGTTATATGCTGGTTAGAAATTTTTGTTAATTGATACTTTTACTCAAAGAGGCTATGTTTATACTATAAGTGTTTAATTTATAGATGACATGTAAGATGTATATACTAATTAGATTGATAAAAGGTCTAATTTTGTCCTTGTAATACAATGCATCGGTATTTAAGTTCACATGTTTTTTTCCACATTAAAAGTCAATTGTTACATGCTTGTTAGTAATTTTTGTTCATGCATAGACAATTTTTATACTATAATTGTTTTTTGTATCAGTATTTTTTTTAAAGATGTTTATGCTCATAAGATTGATATAATATCTAACTCATATTACAAATCATAGGTACAGTACTTCACATATGTAACATGGCCACTGGTGGTTTTACGTATTTTATCAGCTTCGCAATCTGTCTCTCCATTCTTTCTATCCATCCATTTTACTGTTAGTTTGAATTTGAACATAACAAATGTTTTTAATGTATTTTGTTTTATTGACAAATCCGAGATATTTCGTATTCATTTGTTTATGAATGTGATTGTTAATATTCATGTAATGGTTTAGTTGGTGATAATATTGTTTTTGGATATAATACTTTAATTTTAATTAGTATTAAATTAATTAAATATAATAATAAATTAAATATTAAATATTATTTAAATCAATTAATTTAAAAATATATATATATATATAATATATAATAATATATAATATAAAATATTAATATAAATATTAATTAAATTAATTAAATAAATTTATAATTAAACATGTTAGCTATTTTATAGTGCTTTATATTGCATTATTTGTCACATAAATATATTTTGCACATGTTTATAGTAATTTTATAAAACATTTTAGACAAAATGATTTGCTGGTGATTTGTTTTATTATATCAAATGATCAGTATATTTTTATAACATTTGTTTAAAATGAGTGGTAAATTTAATTCTGTGAGGGTTTTTTTATTACATAAAAACTTGTCATTAATCCTCATTTCCAACACATTTATTTGTCTTCTATGTTTTATCTGATGCAGCAAATGGAAGCTTATTTAACCCTTTCCCCATCAGAAACAAAATGAAAATGGCTTTTTCAATCAGAACAGCCTGCAAGTAACACTCAGTCTGTTCAGGTTTTATGCTGTTTGCTGCTCATCAGTATCTAAGGATTGGAAATGAAGCCTTTAAAAATAAAACTTGAATCAAGTAAGAAAGGTCTTTAATTTAATTTAAGTTTCTAAGTGACTGCAAATGCGTCAAAATACGTATCGAAGTTGTTAAGGGTTAATTAAGTGAGAATTATATTAATCTAAACCACTTTATTGTGTATAAATGACTATTAGGTATAAATTACACTTACAAAAGCCAGCCGATATACTTTAACTGAATGGGCAATACCAGAAAAGAAAAGCTGCATCTGCTGAATATTAACTCGATTTTAGTACATAGTGAATGGCATGTGTAAATTAAACAATTAAGTTAAAAATTGTGATAACTAACACGATGACTAATATGTTTGTTTTGTGCAGCTATTTCACAAGCTAATTGAAAAATACAGTTTAATAAGAACAGTGCTGGAGTTTTAGTGTGATTACCAAGCACATAGTCAACTTGATTCCTGTACAAAAACTAATATAAATTAGTTTTGTAAAAATAGTGACTAAAAATACCAATGCCCAACTTTGTCATGCGAATTGCAGCCTCAAAGGCACATAACTTACAAATAAACGGATCACTGCTCATGAACAAATTCTATCACTAACTTAACTTCCTAGTGACGTTGGTTTATTTACTATTTTCACTAGAATCGCTTGAGAAATGTTAAAGTGGTTTGCTCCTAAAACTTACAAAATGTTATGCATCTGCCTTAATTGAATGGCAATTAACAATTAATGAAACAAGTGGATCTCACGGCATAACAGTGTCTAGAACATCAACACTTCAGGTCTATTTAAACGTCAAGATTAAATTCCTCGCAAGAGGACTTTTGAAGTAGTTTACTCCACAAACATAAGACATTATGCCTCTGCCATACAAATAGCTAGGGTCAAGTGCACAAATTTTACAAACACATGTGTGAATCAATGCACATTAAAAAAGTGTCTTGCTCTTTAAACTTCAGGATGGTGACATAAATCAAGTGTGATTTCAATTTCTTGAGAGACACAGAAAAACTCTGCTCCATAACTGTAGACATTTTTTGCCTAACACACCAAAAGTAATAGTATTTGGCCATTTATCATAATAGTATTGGGCCAATTATCATAACAGTATTTTTCCGTAATATCGTAATAGTATTGGGCCATTTATCAAAACAGTATTTTCCATTTATCAGAATTTATCATACATGCAAAATATATAAAGTGGCTATGTTCAATATTGAATAATGTTCTCCCTTTTTAAAGCCTATTACTTCCCGTAAATCTGTATTTTTTACCGTAGACCGTAAAGGATGACCTTAACCTTTTACCACAATGTTTGTCAGAAACGCAATGCCGCCTATACTGCGCCGCTTTGATTTCTTTAACAAAAATATATACCTGGGCAGGTCAGATAACTATGTCCATTTAAAGCTTATTACTTCTCTTTACTTTGTTTTTTGCACCCTAGACCTTAAAGGATGATGTTCACCTTGAAATTTTACCACTCAAAATGTGCAGCTCCATGACACACACATGCATGCCAATATCAATGTGCTATCTTCAATATTTAAAAAGTTATGGCCAATGTTATGGTTTTAGCATGACGCCTACGGCAGACGACGAGCTGGCTATGACAATAGCTCGGGTTTTCTCCAAAAACAGCCTCGATTAAAATAAGGCCTTGTATCTTAATATTTTTATCATAGTAGTATTTAACTACTTATCATAACAGTATTTGTCCATTTATCATTATAACATTTGGTCGTTGATGATTTTATTATTTGGCCATTTATTAAAATAGTATTCAGCCATTTATTATAATAGTATTAGGCCATTTACCATTATAGTATTTGGCCATTTATCATAATACTATTTGGCCATGTATCGTAATAGTATCGTAATAGTGTATGGCCATTAATCATAATATTATTTGACCATTTATCCTAATAGTATTGGGCCATTTATCATAACAGTATTTTGCCGTAATATCATAATAGTATTGGGCCATTAATCATAACAGTATTTTCCATTTATCAGAATAGTATTTGGCCATTTATCATTATAGTATTAGGCCATTTCTTAGCCCATAATTGTCTGGACCAGTTTAATACGTTTGAACTTTAAGAAAGTCTACAGGTATTTAATCCAGAGATACAATAACAACACGACACAGGAACTAATTAACAACTTTATATGGTTCAAACATTCACTTGTACTATAAATAATGTTATCTCTGTAATACTGACTCATAGGCATCAAGTAAATAAACAAAGAGGTATGTGACAATATGTATAACATGTATACTCCCTGAATGAATGTCAGCAAATTTGTAAAATGCAATACTTATGCTACAAAATTGCTCTATGCAATTTTTGTACATGATATTATCACGAGATTTAGTTGCCATAACCACAAACAAGTACATCAATGAAAAAATAATATCAGTGTAGAGACAAATTGAAAAATACCGGTATGTATAAATCAAATAATAATATATGAAAATGAAAGCATGAATTCATATAAACAAATAAGAAAATATAACAGTTTACATTTGGTGCCAATAAAATAAAACAAAATATTATACAGAGTTCAAATAATACAGTGTTTACATTCATTATTTTAATCCACTAACCCAAATAATTTTAAGTAAAACTGGTAATCATCATGTTAAATATTTGCTAGCCTGACCATCATAAAAACCTTGCTCTGTGAATACTTGGCTAATCAATGCATATAAAGTGGTCTAATCAATGCATATAAAGTGGTATAATCAATGCATATAAAGTGGTCTAATCAATGCATATAAAGTGGTCTAATCAATGCATATAAAGTGGTCTAATCAATGCATATAAAGTGGTCTAATCAATGCATATAAAGTGGTCTAATCAATGCATATAAAGTGGTCTAATCAATGCATATAAAGTGGTCTAATCAATGCATATAAAGTGGTCTAATCAATGCATATAAAGTGGTCTAATCAATGCATATAAAGTGGTCTAATCAATGCATATAAAGTGGTCTAATCAATGCGTATAAAGTGGTCTAATCAATGCATATAAAGTGGTCTAATCAATGCATATAAAGTGGTCTAATCAATGCATATAAAGTAGTCTAATCAATGCATATAAAGTGGTCTAATCAATGCATATAAAGTGGTCTAATCAATGCATATAAAGTGCCATCACAGGTTAGCCTGTGCACTCTACACGATAATCATCACTCCACTTTAATTGCATTTTCATAAGAAGGAGGCCTCTTTTCAGGGATAACCAATTAAGACGGAAAGAGACGTCCCTGAATAGCACGTGCGCACTGCAAAGGCTATTCTGGGAAGACACTTTACGGTCATGCATGAATCCCAGTTTTCCAAGAACACGTCTCATTATGTACACATATCTGATTTCTACTGTTATAGACCACATTAAATTTCGGTATCTCATAGTCAGGGCAAAGACTGATAGGGTGAAAATTATCTCCACAAAGTCTTGAGCAATATTCCTAGGTTACAGACACATAAGCCCAGCCGTTGTGAGAAGTGTAGCTGCTAGCAAGGCATAGCCGGTCTGGTAAAGCTGCTCAGTCGAGTAGCCCTTTCCTGTGTCCCATACCTGGAATTGAAGAACTACAACATTAAGTTTCACTTGAAACACATTTATTTAAGCTTGATTGAAGTGAAAGTGACTAGTCTAAAGGTTATTGAAACACTCAAGAGTCCCGAGTCTGTTTCCTGGGTAGAACCAGTACTTGGTGTCTTTGGGGTACATCTAAGAACGCTCCCACAATTGGGATCACACCCATGACCTCCCAGTTACTAGGCCGATACTTCCACATGGCGACCTCTTCTACCACATTGCACAAACCTACCCAAATTTGAACCACAGGAATCCTTTGTACGGATGAATTTCAGATAAAATTTTATAATGTGTAATCTTTATATATACAATTTTTGATACAACACCTGTAATTGTACTGGTCCCCGGGCTAGATCAGTTGAGTAAGAGATAATTGATACAGGTAGCTGAGAGTCTGAATTGCATCATGGCATTATACATTTTGTTGGCATTACTGATAACCCATTCACACATACCTTATGTGACATGGCTGGGAATAAAACCCACGATCCATTGATACTTAACTACCCCGGTATTATTATGCTGTCATGTGATATTGTCTAAGAAGCATATTTAATTATATTATAATACAAGTATAACATTATATATTTATTATGTTTTATAGGTATAAAACAAGAATTAAAAAAAGAAAGAAACAGGAGATGTGTTCGTCAGAAACACAATGCCCCCTATTGCGCCGCTTTGAAAAAAAAATGACTTTTGACCTTAAAGGATGACCTTGACCTTGAACTTCCACTACTCAACATGTGCAGGTTCATGAGATACACATGCATGCAAGATATCAAGTTGATATCTTCAATATTGCAAAAGTTATGGCCAACGTTAAAGTGTTTTTTTCGGACGGACGGACTGACATACTGACTGACGGACAGTTCAACTGCTATATGCCACCCTACCGGGGGCATAAAAACAAGACATGTGTTAGTCAGAAACACAATGCCCCCGACTGCACCGCTTTGAAATAAAATTTCTATTTATCATTTGGCAGGTATAGAAATCATCTCCCTTTAAAGCTTATTACTTCTCTTGGATTTTGTCCAATCCAACGGGGGGGGGGGTTCTTTAGAGTCAGATATCACTGACAACCAAGGCCTGTGGTTTATCAAAGAGATCATAGCCAGAGTTCATCATTTATCTATGGACATAAGTCCACAGGTATGTAATGAACCCTACCATTCACAAATTAGTACAGGAAAGAAAGGATAATTATATCATTTAAAAATAACCTTTGACAAATCAATCATTTCAGTAATAAATAATCAAAATAAAAAATCTGTACAGTAACTGTGAAAAGAACTAAAATTCTTGTTAAGGAAATATATAATCGGAGATTTATAATTATATAGATTACTTCCCTTGAAAATAATTGTCTCTAACAAATCTCTATTTTTAGTAGCAAATAATTAAAAGCCACTACCGTGACTGTAGATTCACCACTCAAAATGTGCAGCTCCATGAGATACACATGCATGCCAAATATCAAGTTGCTATGTTCAATATTGAATAATTATCTCCCTTAAAAGCTTATTACTTCCCTTGGATTTGTATTTTTTTTACCTTAGACCTTGAAGGATGACCATGACCTTTTACCACGATGTGTTTGTCAGAAACACAATGCCGCCTACTGCGCCGCTTTGATTTATTTAACAAAAATATATAATTTGGCAGGTCTGATAATTATGTCCATTTAAAGCTTATTACTTCCCTTGGATTTGTTTTTTTTACCCCGTGACCTAGTTTTTGACCCGGCATGACCCATATTCAAACTTGACTTAGATATTGTCTAGATACAACTTCTGACCAAGTTTCGTAAAAATAGGATGAAAACTAATTTAATTAGAGAGCGGACACGAAAAGTGTGACAGACTGACAGACGGACAGTGCGAAAACTATATACCCCCAAAAATCATAACTACAACAAAAATTTGTGAAACTGAAACATTTGTTTTTAAATTTTGTCAATTTTCCTCAACGTGAAAATGTCCCTTTATAAGAACATTGATAAGATCTTCTGTTCTTCAAGTTTTCAACAGACTGGTTTATTATGTTATTTGGGTTCCAGCAAATCTTTATTGCATGGATCAATCCAGGATTTAACAAGAGATGTGTTTGTCAGAAACACTATGTCCCCTTTTGCGCCGCTTTGAAGCTATATATTTGACCTTTGACCTTGAATGATGACCTTGACCTTTCACCACTCATAATTTGCAGCTCCATGACATACACATGCATGACAAATATCAAGTTGCTATCTTCAATATTGCAAAAATATTCATTAAATGAGCGATTTTGACCCATATATTTGACTTTTGACCTTGAAGGATGACCTTGACCTTTCACCACTCAAAATGTGCAGCTATGTGAGATAAACATGCATGCCAAATTGCTATCTTGAATATTGCAAAAGTTATTGCAAATGTTAAAGTTGGGGCAACACACAAACCAACAGACAGGGCAAAAACAATATTTCCCCTACTATAGTGGTGGGGGACATAAAAAGGCAAGATGTTCTTTGCTGAAAGAGGCACCTACAACTTCCTTCTAAAAAAATATCATATCTTTCTTCCTAAATTATAAAGCATAATTCACTCCCTTCGTGCAAAGATGTACCAGGTGATATTAAAATTTAATGTCACATGGTACCTTTTTTCACCGATCGGGTGATATATTCTTTAAAACAAATAAGGTTACTAACTTCCCAATGTACTCACAAAATGTCTTATGCTGGCCCAGAAATGGAAACTGAAGCAGAAAGCCAGGTTCAGCTTGGCAAATGTAACCCCACTCTGAACTAATGGACCAGAGTTCTGTAGAAGTGCATAATAACCCGCGAAATCCTTTGTGAACGGCCACCGGAAAAACTTTGCGAAACCGAAATTTCGCAAACTTAAGTACCCTTTTTCTTGAAGGTTTGCTTATTTGTGATAAAGTATAAGATAAAAGTCTAACTTGTGATTAATAATTGGTTATTTTTGCTTGTTAAATGCGTTTTCTTCACTATGAACTTTATTTGCAAAGTTGGGGTTCCCATGGGATTTTTGTAATTTCCCATGGGATTTTTCATTATCCCATGGGAATTTTGGTTTCTCCCATGGGATTTTTCTCCAGCTTTTTTTATGGGAGAAAAAATCCCATGGGATTTTCAAAAACATAAAACACGTTCGTTTGTGCTTAGTTATCGATTTTAAGCATTGTTAAAGCATTTGTGCTTATTTTCGTTCAATTTACTTTGATAGAAAAAAAATCCCATTTTTTTATGGGAAAAAAAAAATCCCATGGGATTTTTTTTTGATTTTTAGAGATTTATTCATGTAACCTTCAGAAACACTACCTTTTAACAAATGATGAGCATTTCTCGCGATTTCAACGCGTTATATCGTGTTTTAAAATAATAAAAAAATCCCATGGGATTTTTCCCATGGGATTTTTTTGTCCCATGGGATTTTTTTTCCCATGGGATTTTTTTTTCCAATGGGATTTTTTTAAGGTATAAGTTTCTAAAAGCTATATAATAATAATAATTATAATAATAATAATAATAATAATAATAATAATAATAATAATAATAATAATAATAATCATAATAATAATAATAATAATAATAATAATAATAATCGTGCTCAATATGATGAATTTGTACTTTTAAGCGACTAACATTTTTATTCGAGCCGATCGTCGAGTCCGAATGGTGAGTATAAGAGCAATTTACCTGTACAAATAAATCTCAATTGTGAAGAGAACGCTACCGTACCATAAAATAATCTTGATAATAAGTCATATCATTTCTCGACAGAAAATGAAAACAGTATCCATATTGATGTCAGCAATGTCCCCTGCTATGATAAATATTGACAAAATGAAAAACCTTGACAATAATTCCGTGTCGAATACGCATAAGATTATAGCAATCAAATTTATATAAGCATTGATAAGATAATTTGCGAAAATGGGTCTTATGTCAAATACGGCAAGCGTAGCTCCATTCCATAATGTCCGGTATTAAGTCACGTCTAGTTTCGTGGTCGAATTATAGCATAATAATCATTTTCACATTACGCGATTCATATGAGTTTCTCTACATATATTGTGTTAAAATTTATGTTACACTAATGTGCGATGATGAAAAGGGGATTTCGGTAATTCTACATTCGCCCGCCTAGTACCGAAATCCCCATATTTACGCCTTAAAGGGTCAATAGGTCATCGGTATGAATGGTTTTTGACTTCACATGAATGTTTAGGTGCAACAAATTTGATATTAATTTTAATTATTAAGCACTCTTGACAGCATTAAGTTGCCTTTCAGTGGGGATTTCGGTAATTCTACACTAGAACTTAAACGCGCGCCGGTGCCGAAATCCTGCTGTACAAACCTTCAAGTGTCAACAAAATTATTATAGTGTTTTTTTTCATTAGCAACCGGTGACATGTATTATCTCCCATTCGGTTACTTCTTTTGGAAAATAATTAGCGGGGATTTCGGTACTGCTACATTCGTACGCACAGAGCCGAAATCACCCATGTTTACGCCAATCCCCCATATTACGCCTTAAAGGGTCTATATGTCATTATGTTAGGGTTTTGGCTTTGCATTAATGTTGATTTGTACACAATCATATTAGTGTTAATCATTTAAACACTCTTATCAGAATATTTTTTCCATTATTAAATAGTTTATTAATGTGAAAAATGTGTAAACGAATGTAAAAAAGGTAAAATGTACATTTAAAACATTGGTTACACAAAAGTATATGTAAATATAACATGACATAGTAATAATAAGTCTTCAGAAAGTATTTTCCAAACAAATCTGATGAAACAAATGATATCGTACTACCTTATTTACAATATGCTATACACTTTTGCAATTTAGTTATCAATGTTTAATCAAAGCATAAATCAGGATAATATGTTGCCTCTTAGCGGGGATTTCGGTAATTCTTAACAAGCACATAAACCCGCGCCGGTACCGAAATCCCCGCTGTACAAACCTTCAAGTGTAAAAAAATACTGATTTAGGTTTAAATAAAGGGAACAATAGTATTTTTGGCCACCAAAAAGCACTTCCGCGTCAACAAAACGATTGAAATTATGTCAGAAACCCAGCTTTTCATTGTATATATTGCAATACACCATCGGCCGCCGAGAGCGGAATACTGCGCTTGGCCGCTAAACAATGTGGATTGCATCAAATTAAATGTCAATTTTCGATTTTATTACAAAAATAAACACTGCCTTTTTATAAATATGTCAAGCACGTACACTTAACAAAAAAATCGATATATCTTTATGTAATGTAGAAAAGTAAAGCGCTTTATATATAACAATGTTTTATAATGTCTCTCTGGTTGAGAAAAAAAACTAAACAAAACCATGTAGAACATATATGTTTTCATAATAAAAAAAAATATTTAATGATGCACGTGATGTTTTATAATTGATATAAGTTCACGTGTCATTGAACGAGTTAAGGGAGAGATGCGAATTAAATTACACATAATTAAAAAATGATACTATACTGTCAGCTTGATTTATAAATTGTGTTCCATCGCGCCAATATATTCATTGTTCCATGAAATTGTGTATAAAAGCAAAACGATTGAAATTATGTCAGAAATCCTGCTTTTCACATGAAATGATCTTTAACACTTTATTTATTCCAATCAGGTAATTAATAATAATAGGGGAAGTCTATACTGTGTATTAGAAACTTGTTGTGGTGATCCCTATCTTATCCGCTCAATACACATCCACCTGGCTACTGTACAGAAACAATTAGATTTACTTCCAAAATAACTGATTTCATTAATTGCTAACTTGTTGTCTACATTTTAAATTAACAATGATAATGGATCAACATCACCGTTGCACAATTATTAAGTTCACAGTAATCTGTACTTTAAATAGATAGCCTAATTAAAGACGGTGCTAATAAAGAACAAAGCGTGAATGTGGATATTAAGAAATTAGATCCTTTTTTGCATGACACTGGCAGTATATCATTTTATCTTATATAAATAAGCCACATTTAAGACATGGATAAAATTAAAATAAGACACATTTGCATCTTTCATTTCTTGAAAAAAAAATAAGCACGCAGTAACATATAAATAAGATACATTGAAGACACAGAAAAAAATAAATAAGACACATTTGCATCTTTCACTAAATTTTCTTAAAAAACATGTGAAACTGAAGAAAAACATTTATTACTGACACATTATTCTAAAAGTCGACTGACAACTTAAGTTCAAAGAGGGATTTACAATTAAATAAGATCCATTTTCGCATGATGCTGGTTGTAGAGCAAGCAATACATTTCTTACTGACACATTATTCTAAAAGTCGACAGGCAACATAAATTCAAAGAGGGAACCACAATTAAATAAGATCAATTTTCGCATGATACTGATTGTATAGCAAGTAGTCACATATTAATTACAGCTTGCATTAGTTGCAATAATTTTGTTAAGTGCGCGTGCTTCTGAACGTTGCGTTAAGCGAAAGTGTTGTCATTTTGTTAGTTTTATATTTTGGTATTATGTATGATTATTGCTTGTTTTGAATTTGAAATAAACGCTTTATGGCAAATAAGCATCGTCTTAATTTTAATACAAATAATGAACATTTGACATACAAAATGTCCAATAACATACCGGCAATAACATTATATATATGTTAATTTCTGTGCATGTTTATACCGAAATTATAGCCGACATCGGCAGTTAGGGAAATTTAGTGACACACTTTAACACATCAAACATGCATGATAGTTCTTTTTTCATATGATATTCCCCTGGTTGCTTACCGGTGTATTGGTGCAGTTGATAACCCCGCCGGGACTACAGTAGGGTGCTAATACACACGTGTATCGTGTTCAATACAATCGTCTTAATTTTAATGCAAATAATGAACATTTGACATACAAAATGTCCAATAACATATCGGCATTAACATTATATATATGTTAATTTCTTTGCATGTTTATACCGAGATTATAGCCGACATCGGCAGTTAGGGAAATTTTGTGACACACTTTAACAAAACAAACATGCATGATAGTTCTTTTTTCATATGATATTCCCCTGGTTGCTTACCGGTGTATTGGTGCAGTTGATAACCCCGCCGGGACTACAGTAGGGTGCTAATACACACGTGTATCGTGTTCAATACCCGATCCATGCTACAACGTGTAAGAACGGGAATTTCGGTAATTCTACCTTTTTAAGCTTGCGCACCTCTAATGGGCACATATCCAAATATAATTTAATAAATTATTTTCCTAATCAGCATCATTTCACTAAACTACATGCAAATTTGTAGGTAGCTTTCCATGCTTAAAAAAAATAAACCGATTTTTTCAAAACCACCCTCACGCTCGGCTTTTGTCCAGTTTATTTTCACCCCTGGGGTATATAAAAGTTCCATAATTCATTCAAATTTCCAAATATGGGCATGCAGTTGGTGTGTACAGATGCAGTAAAGGTGTTTAAAGTTTAAACAAGATGAAATAAGTATTCTTTTACAGACATTTATTTTTTACAAATTTTAATCTATGGAATAGCGCCATGAAATGTAAGTGATTTCAGCCAAGTAAAAATTGGGTCGGTTAAAAACAAAGTGTCATAAAATTCAAAATAGTATCATTTAAGTTATATTTTAAATTAAGTTTTTATAGAAACACTATATACAGCAAAAATACCAAAAAATAGACAGATTTACCGTTTACTTTTTGAAATAAAAATAAAAATGCAACATGCATCATTCGTATTTTCAGCCGTAAATTAATCAATTTAGCCATAACGTTGTTTTAATTTTAAAATTGAAGGATGTGCATACAATTTTCAACATATTTAACAATTAACATAGCTTATGTGCTATATTAAATCAAATTACGTTAGAAAAGAAATAAAACGCGTCGCAAAAAGTATGCGATGTCGGCAGGAATCGAACCTGCGCGGGAAAATCCCAAAAGATTTCAATTTTTTCGCCTTACCCTCTCGGCCACGACAACTTTATATCTGTGTAACCTTAAATTAGATATATAAAAGTAAACAGGTAAAAAGGCTCGCTCGATCTTTGAAGAAATCGCGAAATCGTATTTTTCAGATGATAATTGGATCAAAGTCAATATTTATAGTGAAAATAATGTAATCTAAATGAATAAGTTAAACATATATCAAAATTCGAAGTTTGAAAAAAATAAAATGCATCTCTCGGAAATAAGCGATCATTGAAGATCGCCAATGGCTTATGTATGAAGTGAAAGGACAGTTGAAAGTTTCCATTTTGCACTTTAATGATTCTGATAATATGGTGACAAAGGCAGCAGTCCTATGCAGTATTGTGTTTGACCGGAGAGTAGCGTGATCTGTGTCGGTGTTGGGCGCTCTGAGGGCGCAATCCGGCTACATAGGTACATAGAAACCTCTTGTGGCTATAGTCCATGGATCGGGTTCGGCAGACAGGGAACATGTAAATTTGTATATGTATGTTTTATATCTTAATTACATAAACGTATATTTATCCTGGTTACTTATTTACTGAGGTATGAGTTAGTCGCAATGATTGTAGATACGTTGTACTATATTTAGTAAGTATTTGGAGGACGAGTGGCACGGGCACGCGCTTTATTATCACTTATGCAAGGAACGCGTTTTGTTTATATACGTATTTTTGATATTCCGATAGGCTTAAGGGAGGTAACTTATTCAAGTAAAACGCGATATTTTTTGCAATGCCTTTTTATAACTCTTGTTTAATTAATTACATACGAATATACAGCTAAATTTAAGATGATTTTTACCAGAAAAAAATTTCGGAGAAAGATATATTGAGATTTTGATATTCCATAGAATGCGAGTCCCCATATATATTTTCTATTGCAGGGGAGGTAATTAAAAAAATTTAAAGTCTCCGAATTGGTCTTTGTTGTATCTATTTACGTTTATTTTCAAGCTTATGGCGATTACAAAATTAATTATTATTAGTATATGCTCACATGGATATTGGTACGGATATATCGTGTTCATATAACTGTTACTACATCCATTTCATTCATCATTCAGGTCGGGCTACACAAATCTCGTGAAGAGGCTAGTAGTATGACGTACCCTTTGGGTCAAAAGTACAGATACGCCAACAGCTTAAAATAGATATCACAGCGGTGACAAAATTGTTACCGCGGTGACATTTTTGTCACTGCGGTAATAAATTTATCACTGCGGTGATATATTTGTAACTGTTGTGATACTTTGTTTGACCCAAACAGTTTGATAAGAGCTAAATCGAACTAACCAATGAAACAACGTCTTGCAAAACGGCAAATCGGCGAATATTTACTGCGAAGTTTTCAAGATGTCTGCCTCCATGGATACTGTAAACAACTTTTCAGATCATGAGTTTGGTAATTTTAATCTTCGGACACAAGGATGACGACAATTAAGGTATACTTACATAATCATTTATCGATTAACATTCCTACATAAAGTTTATAAGAAAGTGTGTCGAACTTACGCTATGATATTGTTTTTTATGTATCACGATATCGACAAATGAAGTCTTTATTGTAAATAATCTTGTTTATACTGGTTAAATTATATTCTAGATTAAGTACTAGATCTGCGTTTACCCTTTGTTATGGTCATGATAATAATTGATGCCCGCGATACAATTCATTTTGGAAACAATAGTGACAACCAGGTGATTTAACATACATGTACCATTGTCAAAATTAAGTTAAATCATGTTGACATGGTGGGGTATCATGTACATGTAAATTCATTGGGCCCAAATTGCAGAAAACAAATTCAAGCAAACAACTGTACAGTTTAAATTGAAAAAAAAATGTGTAGATGAAAGACTGTCAGTCAGCCTGACAACAATTTTTTTTTTAAACCTATTTATTTAAGCTCGATTGCATAGAAAGCCTAAAAGTAAGGAATATTTGAAACACTCTCGAGTCTGTTTCCTGGGTTTCAATGGGGGAGATCTAAAGAACGCTCCCACAGAGGGGTTCCAACCCTTGACCTCATAATCGCTAGGTGGACACCATATCCACTACGTCACGGCGACAAGAACATTTGATACCACTACCAGTTTTTATATCCAGGGCCCTCAATCCATTTTAGGGGAAGCGGGTCGCTACCCTCATGAGGGGGAATTTTTGCGGCGTTTCCATTTTTGGGGGATTTTTTTACTACTCTCTAATTATTATATTTGTACATGTTTGCACTATATTCATTTCTTTTCTCATAATAAAGTATGTTTAACAAGATTAAATTGAAATAGAATTGAGATATAATAATCATGATACACATCTTTAAAATATATAAAAAAAATTAATCAGGGGGAATTTTTCCCCCCAAAAGGGGAAACAAATATACTTTTCAGGTGGGGGACTGCGGCCGAAATTCAGCCGCAGATTTGATAGATTGAGGGCCCTGAATAATCATTTATTCAAATTATGCCTTTATTTATAACGGGGTATAACAAGGATCCATCTTCAACAACACTATTCAACTGTAAAATACATTGCATCAAAACTGTTTCCTGTTACTGTAGATTTTGACAATTGAGATGCGTTTGTTTAGTCGGAGTCAAAATTCTGTCAGACTGTTTTAAATTTTGCAAACAATGTTGCAGGATACAAAAATGCATTTTTTTATGTTCCTTACAAACTAAAAGAGTCTCTTGTTGACAATTTACCTTTAAGGATTACATGTATAGTCACTAAGTGTTTGTGTTCATAGCACTTTATCATAAATGGTAATAATTATCTTGAAAATATTTGGACTACATGAAGTCTTTTCTTATTGTGACAATAGTGGTTAAAAACTGCATTGTTATGTTAATTGTACTAGTGCGTATACAATTTACCTTTTAGAATTACATGTGTAGTAACTAAGTGTTTGTTTTCATAGCTCATTATTGAAAACGGTACTCATTATCTTGATAATATTTGGACTAAATTAATTGTGACAATAGTGGTTAAAAACTGCACAATAATGTTAATTTTACTAGTGCGTACAAAATTTGTTTGTTTCCACTAATATTGCAAAACAAATATTTCAATATGATTTAGAGTAGGTAGGTTGGCATTTCCTTTTTTAAATGATTTTTATTTTATACACAAGCTATTCCTACTGAAACAAAGATATCCAGAGACAAAAATCTCCCAATTGCCTATATAACATTCTTTCCATATACTAAGAAGTTGGCCAAATTATGTTTTTGAGATATGATAAAATGTAAAAAAGAAATAAAAAAAAACAAGTACTTTTTATTTCAAACGGCAATAAAATGCTTAGGGTCTGCTCCGCACACAAAAAGGGTCCGTCGGCTTTTGAAAACAATTTTTTTCTCGGCCTAGTTGTTCCTGTTGTGGATTACCCAGTTGCTGCCTGTTTCGAGTTTTATTTGTTATCCCAAAGCCCTGCTTTAAATCTGTGTGGGACTATGTTTTAGCTTTGCAACTTGAAACTTGCTACCGGTAATTTGATTAAACACCTATTTATATAATTATACTCAATGGCGTTGTACAAAACATATTTATGTACATTCAATTGATAAAATATAAGAGTGATTGATACTATTATGCAGCATTACTTAAAGGATTAATAATCTAAAATTGTGTGATATAAATAAAAATGCCGTACAAAACTTAAGCAATTAAACTATACTGGCTACAATATTAAAACACAGTAAAAATAAAATAGTATGTAATAAATTGATATAACTAGGTTTAAGACAATAATTATAATGATATTATAAGCAAATTTTTGGCAACATAAAAACACTGTATTTAATTAACTTTAAATAAACATTAACATAAACATTAGCTTTAATTAATAGTAAAACAGTATAGCTTTAATCAGGACATTCCAATTTCTATTAGGCAGTTTATGTCTGTATTTTTTCAGAGATATAAGACATGGTGTTCAAATTGAGTATGCATGTTAACTATAACCAGGGGAAGCATATTTCCCAATTGCTATTTGCAAAAAAATTAACAATTTCTACTTTCCAACATTGAGTTTATTGCGCTTACTCTAAAATATCTTATTAGTTTAAGTTATATTATCTTTTTTTGTATTTATCCATTCAGTCATTTTATCTCAATAAGATTGCCACATTTTAAACAACTCTCTTTTATACATTGTTCTGGTGGACTGTATTACTGACACTCAAAATAGTGTAAAATGTTGTAAATTGTCATAAAACATTTCAACAAACAATTGTAAAACAGTTGTAAACAATCATGTTCAACTAAATTTGTTTTTATACATTAATTTAAACATTTGTAATGGTATAATAGAGAGTCCTTAACAATTGTCAAATTATATTTTCAGAGTCCATCAATGGTTGTGAAATCAAGGATATTCTATTGGAAGGAAGACATGAATGCATTCAAGTTTCCTGTGAGCAATATGATTTCCTGACTTTGCCTTACAGTATAAAACAAGAGAGTTAAACACTTGAAACTTGAAAAGATGTGGTCCTAGAACCTGAAATGGCAACTCCAGCTCTCTACAAAAGCATCATCTGGAATCCAACTATGTACAATCAAAAAATTAATGTGTGTCTTAATTTTGTCTTTTTAGAGCCCTGACGGGTCTTAAGATATCAGATGTTTTAAAATTCATTGTGTTTGTGCTGCAAGTTTTATGAACTGGTTATAAAGCTTATGTATGAAGAACCGTTTACTGCCTGGTTAGCTGCAGTAGAGCACTCATAGGAATTGGGAGATCTGTGGAATCCCTTTGTGGCTTGCAAATTTCAACCTGTTTTCAAAAATTGCTTAGTTGGTCAGTGTGTTAATATTTCAATTTTCAGGTCTGGTAAAGAAAGTTATTTAAAGGCAGTGTGCAAGGTTTTCCTTAATAATAGCATGTACACAGGAAAAAAAAGCTTAATATTAGATATTTTGTTATAATCAGTTTGTGGTCCGTCCATAGCTAAACATGAACATAGATATTTTTTACTTTTATTAGTACTATATACATATTATAAGTAAAAGGTTGTATCTTGCATCTTCTAATCCTTAAAGTGGCATGGTGGCCTAGTGTGTGTGTTGTTTATCTATGAAATTTATACATGTATACTAATATCTAGGCTACATTATGATGTACTTCTCAAAGAACAGTATGTTTAAAATGCAGGTTTATACTAATTTAAATACAGGTACAAATTAATCCTGTGTTGTATATAGCAGAATGTCCCTTATTTTCACTGTTATCTTTTAAAACTGTTCAGGTACACTTCACCTGCATAAAACTAGTTCAGATATATATGTCCCATAGAGCAAAACAATTGTCACTAAATCATTGTATAATCGTTATTGGCAGTTCACTTCTGTAGTTTCTGAAATGAAAAATTGTTGTTACCTACCTTCACTCTTAATTCAGTTTTAGTGGAATGCTTAATTTCATTTTTTTTTCTTTATTAGTTGTAAGTAGTGTGCTCTGTGTTCTGATTAGTTCCTAAATTGAACACATGTTTAAACGTCGGTTGTTAAATTGTATAACATGTTAATGCAGAATTGTACCATAACATGAAATTGTATTTTTTGCTTTGTACATTGTTTGAAATGTTACCATCTTGTTTCTAATAAATGTTTTTTATAATTCACCATCTAGTCCTATTTGCAAAAAAGTGAACCATTTAAATATTGTATTTAAAGTATACACCCGTTAGCCTTACTTAAGTCGTGAACATTTCGTAGGCATTTGTTATCCCCAGTAATAGGCGGAGGGATATTGTTTTGGCGCTGTTTGTCCGTCCTTCCGTCCGTCCGGCACTTTTGTGTCCAGAGCCATATCTTGTTAGTGCTTTAGCGGATTTCATTGAAACTTGGTATGAGTATATTATATGGATAAGAGGATGATGTACACTTTGTATCTTGAAAAAAATGCTTTTTAATATAATCTTAGAGCTTTATCTTCACTAACACATGAGCCAGAGCCATGAAACTTGCCATAGTTGTTCTCAATCATCTAGGGGTGCTTCACATTCAACATCCATAATTCTAGGGGCTAAGGTCATGGCCCTTTGTATCTTGAAAAAAATGCTTTTTGATAGAAGCTTAGAGCTTTATCTTCATTAACACATGAGCCAGAGCCATGCAACTTGCCCTAGTTGTTCTCAATCATCTAGGGGTGCTTCACATTCAACATCCATAATTCTAGGGGCTAAGGTCATGGCCCTTTGTATCTTGAAAAAAATGCTTTTTGATAGAAGCTTAGAGCTTTATCTTCATTAACACATGAGCCAGAGCCATGCAACTTTCTATAGTTATTCCAATCATCTGGGGTTGTTTCACATTCAACACCCATAATCCTAGGGGCTAAGGTCAAGGTCACACATTGAGGTCAAAGGTCACAAATTTGAGGAATTATTCATTAATTGGTAATTCCTTTACTATGCATCAAGGAATTCTGTTATAACTGTCACAATTGTTCTCAATTATCTAGCTGAGTTTCAAATATAAGATCCAGGTTGCTAGGGTCATGGTCAAAGTCACACACAAAGGTCAAAATCACACATTTTGATCATATATATATATATATATAAATATATATATATATATAGATATATATATAGATATATATATATATATATATATATATATATATATATATATATATATATATATATATATATATATATTAAACTCAGACCCCACATAGATTGCAACCGTCAATATTTTCTACACCGAAGTACCATTAAAAGACCAGTATTGTTAGTGAGTATGCACATTAAGATCTTATGCTGAATGTTCAGTTGGAGTATGAATGCTATTCCAACCACTATTTCACTTTTAAAATATGTAACCACCAATTGCGAGTCCGCATGCAAAGATGTATTGTATTTATTAAATTTAGAATTTCTAAATTCTGGATATTATTTAGAGTAGCAGCAATCTCAACATTTCTTACACAAATTTTATTCTGTTAATAAGACGTGTATAGTATAGTGCAGGTTATAATCTGTTTTTAAAACTATTATATCTAAACATGTAATATACTTTTCTATTATTGCATAAAAATAGTCATGTATTAGTTTTAATACATTTTAAAAGTACATAGGTGAGACTGTATCAATTTACTGATGTTTTTATCAGTGTAAATAATGAATAACATGTATGTACATTAAGGTCCCTTATAAGTCTTTTGTTGAACGGTCATATAGAATGCAATGTATCTATTTTATGAATGTTGAAAGACATTTGTACAATACATTGTATATAGACTGGGACTATAACAATGAACTAAAATTGCTTGCTAAAACATTTGAATGAAGTTGAAGAAAGGTAACTCTTTAGGGCTTAAAAATGGTTGGCAATATGGTTCGAGTTACTTCCCTTCAAGCTTACGTGTGGCTAGCAATTTTACTTAATACATTATGAAAACTGATTTTAAGTTGATATTACATTGGAGATTTATATTATCACCACGATTCATCTTAATCAAGGAATGACCATGGTAATTGGAAGATCTTTTAAGATGTGTAATTGTTTGCGCAATAATGCATTTTGTAATGACGGGCACTATATTGGAAGTGTATGGCATTCTTGATAGGGTCGGTGGTGGTAATGTAGTTTTTACCATGTATAGTCATGATAGTCATGTAACGTACATTGATAAGCGTTGAATAAGTCTCTTATAATTCCTTTCATGAATGGCCAATGTTGTATCTATAGCTTTATGTTTTATATATGCATTGTGAAAATTGTAAATATTGGATGAGACTATAATAAACTATAAAACGTGCACCTTGACGCTCATGTACATTTCATTCATAAATATTTTACCTTTACGTGTACTACGATTTGCTTGTGCCTGCGAAAAATTTTCCGGGAACAACGTTTTATGCCCCCGAAGGGCGGCATATAGTGATCGCACTGTCCGTCTGTCCGTCCGTCACACTTAGCGTTTAGGTTTCTAAAAATATTTATGCCCCCCTTCGTAGAAGAGGGGGTATATTGCTTTGCTCATGTCGGTCGGTCGGTCGGTCGGTCCGTCCACCAGGTGGTTGTCGGATGATAACTCAAGAACGCATACGCCTAGGATCATGAAACTTCATAGGTAGATTGATCATGACTCGCAGATGACCCCTATTGATTTTGAGGTCACTAGGTCAAAGGATCAAGGTCACGGTGACCTGAAATAGTAAAATGGTTTTCGGATGATAACTCAAGAACGCATACGCTTAGGATCATGAAACTTTATGGGCAGATTGATCATGACTCGCAGATGACCCCTATTGAATTTGAGGTCACTAGGTCAAAGCTCAAGGTCACGGTGATTCGAAATAGTAAAATGGTTTCCGGATGGTAACTCAAGAACGCATTCGCCTAGGATCATGAAACTTCATGTGTAGATTGATCATGACTCGCAGATGACCCCTATTGATTTTCAGGTCACTAGGTTAAAGGTCAAGGTCACGATTGATCATGACTTGCAGATGACCCCTATTGATTTTCAGGTCACTTTGTCAAAGGTCAACGTCCGCCCCCACCCCCCCTCACCCCATCACATTTTTTTTAAACATCTTATTAAATTAATTACTTCATCCCGAATTATACCCCCTCTCACCCTTATCCTCCCACGCCCCCCCCCCCAATTTTTTTTTGTTTTTTTGTTTTATCAAGAGGGCATATTTGGTATTGCTGTTTGGAATAAATTACAATAACATGTAGCAATATGCATCACACCACTTTGTTTTCTCAATCACATTGCAGTGTAAAAAGATGTAGCATTTAAAAAAAAAAAGAACATTTTTCCAAACTTATTTTTTTTTTCTTTCATATTCTTGTTCTTTTGTGTCTTTCTAATCCAAATTTTGTTTCTCCTAATTTTTTCGTATGTTCAATTATTTTACTATCCAAAATGTCCAGCAATCGTACCAAAGTCAAAATCTGTTTAAGACTACTTATAAAACAATGCAAATAAATATGTGGGACTTTGTTCATAAATATTTGTACATAAAAGAAGTGGAATGCATCTAATTAAATACAGCTATTGTGTTTATGCCAATATACATGTAATTTTCTAATGCACTGGAGAGCCTGTTGTTTGATCTTTAGATGAGCCAAGTGTACCAACTGTGTTTTGTTGTATCAAATGAACAGTTCAATGAAACTGTTTCCATGGCAACTTTGATTTCAGTACAATGTACTGCTTTACCAGTCAATATTTAGTGCAGTTTATAACATCCATCCATAAAGGAGACATAACATTGATAAATTGCTTGCATCTTTTCACAATAGGGTGTCATTATTTTGATATGTGTACATACAGTCCTACTCAGTTACTCCCAGGACGGCTAGATTTTAGCCATCGGCTTATCAGCAGAACTAATTAGTGTTAACTGTTCTGTGGTCAACTGCCAGTAAGTTATTAATAACATAACTCTGTAATATCATAATCTATATATGTCATGTTTATATTCAAAATGAAGCATTTTCTTAGAGGAACATGAGGGTGCTAATTGTTGTTTTGTATTTGTTTTACTCTTTTTTATGCCCCCCTTCGAAGAAGAGGGGGTATATTGCTTTGCTCATGTCGGTCTGTCGGTCTGTCGGTCGGTCTGTCGCTCTGTCCGTCCACCAGGTGGTTGTCAGACGATAACTCAAGAACGCTTGTGCCTAGGATCATGAAACTTCATAGGTACATTGATCATGACTAGCAGATGACCCCTATTGATTTTGAGGTCACTAGGTCAAAGGTCAAGGTCACGTTGACTCGAAATAGTAAAATGTTTTTTTGAATGATAATTTTAGAATGCATACGCGGCCAACAGGGCACACTCTGAACAATATTACTGCAGCAACTGCTCTGTAATCCTAAATCTATAATTATCAGTCCAATGAAACATCATCCTTTTAGTAAAATACAGTGGATCAGTAAAAATATTATCAGAATATGAGAAATTTGTGTATATTTTGTATATTAAATATTGTGTTAATGTTTAATTTTGTTGATTAATATAAATATAAGCAGGACAGGGGAGGTAATACACTACAGGGGAAACAAATGCAATAAGTTTAAATTTATTGTTACAGATTTGCCTCCCTTGTAATATATTTAAATTTTACCAAATGTAAGGCTAACTGCATTTTTGTAATGCATACTACTACTACTACTACTACTACTACTACTACTACTACTGCTACTGCTGCTTCTGCTGCTACTACTACTACTTCTACTACTACTGCTACTACTACTACTACTGCTACTACTACTACTACTACTTCTACTGCTATTACTACTACTACTACTACTTCTACTGCTATTACTACTACTACTACTACTACTACTCTACTACTACTACTACTACTACTACTACTACTACTACTTCTACTACTACTTCTACTACTGCTCTTCTACTTCTACTACTACTACTACTACTACTACTACTACTACTACTACTACTACTACTACTTCTACTACTACTACTACTACTACTACTACTACTACTACTACTTACTACTACTACTACTACTACTACTACTACTATTTCTTTTGCTACCACCACCACCACCTACTACTACTCTATACTAACTACTACTACTACTACTACTACTACTACTACTACTACTACTACTACTACTACTACTACTACTACTACTACTACTACTACTACTACTACTACTACTACTACTAACTACTACTACTTCTACTACTACTCTACTACTACTACTACTACTACTACTACTACTACTACTACTACTACTACTACTACTACTACTACTACTACTACTACTACTACTACTACTTACTACTACTACTACTACTACTACTACTACTACTACTACTACTACTACTATTTCCACCACCACCCACCACCACCAACCACCACCACCACCACCACCACCACCACCACCACCACCACCACCACCACCACCACCACCACCACCACCACCACCACCACCACCACCACCACCACCATTCACAGTGACAAAAAACGTATTCAGTGACAAAAAAACGTATTCACATAATGGCTGCTACTACAACTTATAGCCCATATTGGGCGCATGCATGTTTTACAAACAGCCCTTGTCATTTTAACTTTAATTGGCTTAAGATGTAACATTCATATTTGGTATGCATGTGTGTACGGACAATGCCTTTCCATACGCACACACATTTTGACCCCTTGAACTTAATGTCCGCGTTTAGGTTTTGAAAACTGCGTTTAGGTTTCGAAAAATGCTCATAATTTCTATCAAAGCGTTTATCGTGGGCATATGTCTTCCTAGAATATTTAAACAACAAGGCATGTGTTTTGAGAAATTAATAAATAATTTTATTGTAATGGATAAATTTATTTAGAAATTAAAATACCGTCCAAGCCGTCGATATGCCCCGTTTACAATGCGATATATTTATCACCATTGTTGTACACTTCAAGGGACGATTAAAATCATCACAGAAAAAATACTAGCAACGTTATTGAGGTATAAAAAAATATTTTTTAGTCACAAATATTTCGGAGGCCTTAGATAATTTACAATTATTAATAGCGCTAAGCTATGGCAAGCGGTTCGACGTATAATCCCAAGATTAGGTTCTCGCTTGAAGATTGCATATGGCTTCCAGAACTCAAGTGTTTATTCGATATCATAGGTTTTCACCAGAACCCAAGTAATAATAAACTGTGCATCAAACGGTGATAGCCTAGGTTCTTATTTGAAAACGAAGGTTTCGACATACGTTAAATACACGGGTCCGGCTATGTGCTTATGCCTACTTTCGAGAATCATCGTGAAATTATTGACGTACTTAACGAACAAACATGCCTAAGCTTATTGAATTAGAGAAAAAACAATCAAAACGGAAAAATTAAATGTTCATGCATATGGCAATGTAAAATCACGTCCGTACACTTAACATCATTAACTTAGGAAAGGAAACAACGAAATACAAAGTTTGGTATGATATACATGTGTCATTAAAGATCAGGGTGTAATTAAAGAGCATGTCAAGTTTTGAATATATATATGCTGAAACGTTATGTTATAATACACAAATGTTTTACTGTAACATAACTTTTTTTACGATAAGTGGTACAGAAACTACACGCCGAATATCTTTATAAAGATATTTCTTGTTTTTGTTAATGACTAACCATAATTCTTGTACAGTAATTTACCATCAATAACAAAAGAAACTCTATGGATATATTTTAATATACTAGTATGCTACTAATATATGTATGCAGAGCTCCAGATCAGACGCTTAAAGTCGTACAAAATGAAAAAAAGGTTTAGTAACAAACTTACATTATGTGCGTACGGTAACACATTGAAAAAATAAAATAAGAATTCAAAATTTGCGATCATGCGTAAAACTCAGTATCAATGCATATATTGTAAACATTTGATCAATGAGTTCTCACTCGTCTAGGCCCACATTAAACGTTATTATGAATTACAGACCATCTTTAAAACAGTAAAAGCCAAACGTTTTCCATTATCTGGTCCTTTTTTCGCAAATAGTCTGCTGTAACCCGGAAATTGTCATGAGCTCTTCTTAGACTATACACCTAAATGCTGATGTGCCAAAAATTATACTTACCGGTAAAAACGAATTAATAATACACTGTAAGGCTGGATTGTTTACTTGAGTGTAAACCAAGATTTTGCTGAAGAAGTTATCTGGAACTCTGTATGTATGTTGAGAGGAATGCCATTACTTAATTTCAAATTTACTAGAGTACACTTATATTGCACCACATAAAAGGCTATAAAACTATAAAATTGAAATGCACATATAAACTTAAATATAGATGGGTAGGTATTTCGTGTCAATCTCTTTCACATATGAAAGAGCAGTCGGTCATTTGGAAGTCATGCTATGCTGCTTAAAGTACATATAGATGCATGACTTAATTTAGATTAAGGAAACTAAAACACAAGGTATTTGCCAAGATTCATAAGAGTCAAATATATACGAGAAGTAAGAGCGTAATCGTGCGCAGCGAGACTTGACATATAGAATTGAACCTCTTATTTCTTTCTTTTGAATAGTTTCATGTCTCCGAACTAATATGCAATACGCCCGGTGTTTTTTATATGCGGATTAATACTCCGTTTTAGAGCCATAATTAATGAACGCATCAATATTTTCAAAAATAAACACAGGATTAATGTTCACCGACATTTTTCATACAGTTTTGATATAAACATTATAGAGCTGTCAGAACAAAAAAAATACATTAAGCCCTGTTTTCCCGGCACACGTCAACAATGACGGTTGAAATCCGTGCGTGGGAATTTTTCTAGTAACCAAGAGCGACGTCAACGTTCATGAAGCGTTTCATTCATAAATATGTGCGTCGGATGTCAAATCCAGCTCCACCAACACATCGGCTCCGTTATGTCCTGAATAAAATACATGTATATTTTCTTGAGTACCAACTGCAACTTACAAATATAAAAAACATTCACGGCAGTATTTTTTTGTGCAGGCCTACTGGTCTTAATGGCAATTATAAACGCATTTAGTTTAAGGTTCATGTAGAGGCTTCAGTTTGAAAAATGTGGAACCCCTAGCATTAAACTCAAATTTGACTAAACGAAGAGTGCCACATTGAAAATGTTTACATATTTGATTAAAAGGGTGGTTTTCCTTCAAACTGCTACCAATTTTGTGCAGCAAAATCTTATACCATCGACAAAATCAATCAAAATACAAAGCGATTTTAACGCAAAAATAGACATTATTTTCAAAAATCTGAATGAAGTTTATTCAACGTTTTTCGGCGGAAAATTATATAACTAGTTAATAATGTCGACATTGATGAGGGCAAGTTACGCTTAAATAATGAATCTTAATGGAGATTATTAAACAAAGGGAACTAACTCAGCTTTTTCAGTAAAGTAGTCAAAATGGATCGTATGTTTTCTCTTTTTTCATTTATTTAACATACGGAAGATAAACGTGCGCCAACTGCTGTCATAATTTTGTCACTTGCATTCTGCGTAGTTACATTATGTTTACTGTCTGTTGCTAACTGCCGTTGTTAATGACGCTTAGTGGCATATCCGATTATGACTGGTTACAGGAATAATGAACACACAAACATTGGAAAGTCACCAAGCATGTTGCAACAATCATCAAGTATAACCGAAAAGACAACAAGCATGTTCGAATTTTCATGAAGCATATTAGAATTAACATCAGGAATAATGTATATATTCACCATCAATGATGTAATGTTGCCACAATCATAAAGTATAAACGAATAGACAACCGGCATGTTTGGAATTGTCATGAAGCATATTAGAATTAACATCAGTCATAATGTAAATATTCACCACGAATGATTTTTACCGAAAACCGTTCCATATATACCCATGAAAAGGAATATAACACAATTTCCTAATGAGTCATGATGTATTAAACTATCTTGGGAAATTATTCCGCTTGAAATGTCTGGCTATTGATGAGCAGTTCGGAGTAATGTTGCACAACATCTTCAACTTCGCGTGGCACTTCAGCCAGCGTCAACACCAGGGCACATGTGTTAACCCGAAGCGTGTCCCCAAATTCCACATCAATAACTTTATGGAAGCCCACTGCCGGCATTGTCGCTGATCCCGTCAGCCACATCAGCACGTCATTCGGCTGTAGCTTAACCCCGTTGACAGATGCAGTTGATCCTGAAATATAAATAAAATTGCGTTTTGTACAATAATTGTTTCCCAGTTGTGTGTGTGTACATGCGTAAACGAGCGCTTACTTCGTTTTGGAATTAGCTATAATTATATATCAACAACATAGCATAAAACATATAGAATGTCGGCAATATGATTCTTAAACTTGGACGAATTCATTTAATCTATCATAAATGTTTCACACCAAAAGTCCATTATGCTTTATTTAAATCCCTTCATTGTAATGCTGTAGGTAAAATTGACTTCTTTCTACCACATAACAGTTAAAAATTGTTTATTTTGGTGGTCCGTTTCTAATTTTGGCGGACATTTTTGGTCTGTAAACAGTATTAGATTGTGTCATTCAATTTAACATAGATATGTAGCAAGTTTAAGCTTTATGTAATAAACATAAGTCCGGCAACGATTATACAAATCCCGACAAATCAATAAGACTGGCTATACTAAATTGTAATGCTGTGCCTCGTATTGTCATACAGTTTAGCAGTATTGCAAAACTTTATAGAAATGACTTAAGCACGTACAGGGCAGAATCCCCTGGTATTTTGCATGTAAAACATTGACACATTAACATACTTAAATAATTATATAAATTAATATGGGTGCTCTATTGCATTTCAAGGCCTGAAATGAATGAAATTATGTGCTATTGCAATGATAACCAATTAATGCAAGCACTCGCGCTTATAATGATACTGTTAGTTGCAACAATATATCTTTTAGTTGCCACAATATACATATATATATATATATATATATATATATATATATATATATATATATATATATATATATATATATATATATATATATATATATATATATATATATATATATATATTGCAATACGATTTCTATGCAGAGAAATATATAACAAAACGTTTTGCGCGACAAACCCCCTTGTTAAGATTTTTCGTTGTAAGTTAATATTTGGACACACTGTGTCAGTCATCCCATGTGTTCATAATGTTACATAATACGTATGATCTACGCTGTAAACGTTTATTATCTACCTTTGGTAGCTCGGAGGAACGTCAGAAAACCTTGAGCTGTCTGCTGATCAGTTTCTGCATGATTCCCAGTCCGATATCGGAAATGCAAAAGCAAGCGAACTGCTTCTACAGTCACCGGTTTTGTTCGGCCGCTGAATATGCAGTAGCTATCATCAGGCCTCAAACGCAGCAACTCAAGGACCTGATGAGTCTTCAGTCCTATGAATATATTTAAAAACATTGATCAGTAATGTGTTGAACTTGATACGATTTACTAAATCAAAAAGTTACAAATCAACGAGCTATTTTTCACAGCGGGGAGCACAGCCTCTGGCTGGGACCTCCGGCAAAAGATGGCGCTATTCTTCTTTACTACTTAGTAATTTCGCACGAAGAGGAATTTCAATGGATGCAGAAGGGTCAAATGTGGGAAGGATAAAGTAAAAGGTTAAGCAGTTTTTTCAAAATAGGTGAAAGTGTCATTGTTTGTATGACTTATTTTAAAGAGTTCGGCATTAATTCAATTAGCAGTAGGCTGAAAGACATATCTTACCATCGACAAACTGGTCAAGCTCAACCCGACTGCTCTCAACCAGGTTATTGACTAGGGCACCAACCAGGGCTGGTATGAAGCTCTTGTTGAAGCTGGTGGATGGGATTAGAAACCCAGCAGTACAAGCTTCATCAAACATCTGTTGGAAGAGTGTTTGTGCTGCAGCGTCACTATCGGCCTCCTTCATCTGAAAGTTCATACGATCGACATTACACAGTGCTTCCATTCTTTACTTACATTATTGTAACTACACATGGACGTTTTCAACTAAACAATTACAACCGTGCCACCCGGAAGCGCAGCGGTAAATACATCCAAAACTAGAACATGGACACTCCTGCTCAAACCGACCAAATAGAACAGAAATGAGACAAATTCACAAACAGAATAATGCTTGGCAGTTAACCTCCAAACAATTAAATCTTCGGAAGGAGACCTATGTCCGGTTTCGAGCCTATCCTTGACCGTTCTGATAGCATAGGCGGCCCTGCAGTGGGAGCCACACTACCATATCCTGACTGTTATAAGGCATGCAGTTATATAACTATTTACTATATCGTCACAATTTCAGACATCCTTCTGCAACCATGACATGCAAAGTAGCATAACAAATATACAACCGTATACACAAGAAAGCAAAAAAGACACAACCGATCAAGAAAACTAACAAACAAATAGGCAAGAAAAAATTGACACAAGTGTCCAAACCAAGGTGTCTATAGGATGGGACATTAACCCTTTTTATGCTGAATTATCAATTTGATTGCATGAACATGACTTTAATAAAATTTATGAATACTTTATGATGTACATCTTAAAGCAGAATGACAACTCTCATCAGACTCTTCATTTATTTTGAAGATAATTATGTAGAAACGTAAGGAATAAAGAGCGCTCGACTATTGTCAGTGCTTGATAGTATTATATGTGTCAACAAGGGGACTTAATTCTGTCCAAAATTCCATCTGGTCTTAAGTATCTATTAAATTGTGATAATTATGGTAACAAGTAGGTATGAAAGCTGTATGTTGATGAGAACGAAAATATATCAGAGTTTGTAAAACTTTAATATTTTGTTTAACATTGTGTATATAACAAAACTGACCTGTTCTATCAGCTGAGCAAGGTGCTCTGGCAGATCCCCCTCGCTCACTACACTACGGTCACGGTCCAGGATGTAGTCGGTCACTATATCCGAGAAAATCGGCAGACCGGGACCGTCCTGTAAGACGGACAGTGCTACTAACTGCCCAAGATAGTAGAATGTCCGCTTACGTTGTTCAATGAAATTCTTCTGGAAGGCCAGACGTCCCGGTCGTCCTGAAATATAAAAAAATGCATCAATTGCAAATCATAGCCAAGTTTTTATAGAAATTATACAATGTCATACATTTTCTAGGTTGAACGCATGTTTAAAAAAGACATCTCTAAACGGAAAGGTTTTTCAAACCTAACGGCAGATGTTAACTCTTACCAGTTATAAATGTCGAATGAGACACCTGGTACAGAAAAAGTGTCCAAAATTCTCTTCTCAACCCTCCCAGGTCGATGCCTTGTTCTCCCAGGAAGCGGATGTGCAGGGGGCTGTGTAGGTCCTCCTGTGAAACTCTTATATACTGGAGAGCATCCCGCAGCACAAAATTCCTGCGAACCTCCAGTGTCAGTGGATCTTCATCTGTCTGTCTGATGCATGTCCTCGCTTGCTCGCGCAGCATCTGCGTGAGTTCTTCAGATGTTGTCACAGGTCTGAAAGAAGCAAATGAAAATTAGAACAAATGGGTTCTCTAGATTTTAAAGTTGGCGTATGCTCATAAAGTATGGGTATATACCTAGATCAGACAGCACCATAGTTCTGATCAGGGGTTAATGTATTCGATTATTTATGGCTTCTGAATAAGTGTTTACTTCTTCTGGTAATAATAGAAAGCATAATTATTATGCAAGTTGCACAATTTATTTGGATATCTGAGTAAGTGCATCATAAGGTATCATTCGTTTTGCCCATGTTTAGGGCTTTATGATTTAAACAATATTTATAACGTGTATCTAAACTTAATTTAATATAAATTAATGCTGCCAAAAATAAACATTGAAATAATATCAATCATTCAGATTTGGTATTGCTTCTGTCGTATTAATGCAGTGCAGTTAAAGATTCTCCTATGAATGTCAAATTCTTGCAGTGCGGCAGCGTCTTTCCTGTATGGTGTTATCTCCACATTCATTTCAATTTGGTTGAGGTTAGGAGGTAGATTGGTCGAAGCTACTGATAGTTTGCCACTCTTCTATATAAATAGGAATTCATGCTAAAATCCCTTTATTTTATTGAACATTTCAACTATAGTTACCCTGAACTTGTTGACGTTCTTATTTCAGGTACCTCAGTGTCTCCATATTCGTCTTCTGGTTGAGAAACATCCCTTAAATGAAAGGAAAAAATAAAACACAGCAAAATACTGTTTTTACTCTATTGGCGATTTCACTGTAGCATAATTGTATTATTTATCTAAAAATACGGTACCAGGTTTTTAAAACAATGGTTACAATGTTATTTCATAGTTAACCCTCACGGATGGTTTGTTAAAGAATTAATGGACAAGATGATGTAAATGTTAATTGATACGGTGCTTTCATATTCTCTATAAGGCTAGTACACACAATAATCCGAAATTGTGAGTATATCTAGATTCTAAATTTAATTCATTTTAACCAGAAATAAACCACTTAATATGCATATGTCTACAAAATTCAAATAACAGAGGACTTCGTTTTCTTAGGGTATTACTTTGCTCTAACAGGTTCAGTTTTAGCGCGACATTAAGCTCGTTTGAAGTGGAGAAAGACACATGCTGCAGTTAGTCATCTGATATCATTTATTGAAAATTAATCCCAATCCGATATCCAAATATAACCGTACGTCCCTCCCGGAGTCTTTCTTTCAATGAAAATCTGATCGTCGTCACCGGAGTATGTTCATACATAGAGAGAAACAGTTGTTCACAAAGCAATCTCGGACACGGGGGACCCCCTTCCTCTTGGGCACGAAATTTCACCCAATGGCCGGAAAAAAGTTAAAAAAAACACATTTTTTTATCGTAAAAAACAACAACAACATTTACCTAGTCACATCTATCAACGTCCTTGTGGAGACCCGGAACTGAACTGTCGGCGTCCCTGCGTCGACAAACCCTGTAGACTGAACAGTCTGGTGCTGTTGTGTTGCCTGTTGTATAGAAATGTATACACTGAGAGTCAAAAGTAAATTGATCAAAATACCCAAGCTTTCTTTAATTAAAACTATCTTTAAGTGAAATTGAACTATGCGTGAGGTGATCCAAAATTAAATGAGGACTACGCCTATATTGTATTATCACTACAAATAAACGTTTTTACAATGGAAATAAACATTTTGCAACGTAATTTAATACTTACAGACTAAGCTTATGATGCAAATTCTACACAGTATTTACACATTATTTGAGACGTATAATAAGCGTTACTAAAGCAACATCAGGACGTCAAGGTGGGGAGCGTCTTTTGATTAGTTTTATATAATATACAATATCGCCTATTTGAAAGCGGATGAAACAACTTTAAAAGTTACATGCGACCTCTATGACGTTACCGACAACATGTGCTAAAATAACAGTCTGAATTCGGCACTACTTGGTAACACAACAAGTTGCCAGGTGTTATTTAGATTGGCTAAAATTTCGCTTTTTTAATGCTAGTCGGTGTGTTGTATGAACTATGCATCAATATACAACATAACACACCTATAGTGTTTGAACCTCATCGAAACTGTACTGTAACATAGCAGCGGGGAATGGATCGCTTCAAACTAATTTTATCAGTATTATTTAAATATCTGGAGTCTGACTCCCAACTATTGGCCTTTTTCTATCATGATGTTTGACAATGTCTAAAATATTATCAATTTATTGTTCAAACTAGTTCGAATAGAATCAGGTTAGTCGGAAAATATTAATTTAATAAGCTGCATTACGGTAGCCTCAGTAGACATGTTAATACAGTGTCATGACGTCGTCCTGCTTTTACGCCCCCCCCCCCCGCGTTCCCGTACATTTACCATACCATGTATGTATATTTCAAGATTCATGCATTTTTACATGTCTATCAAGTATAATTAGACCGTAAAATAAGTTACCTGCTGCATTCGAGCGGCTGCATTTGATTGTAGCGGTCTTGACGTTGCCGTCGGCGTGACAGCCGTTGGTTGTTGCTGTTCTGCTGCGTCTGTCGTCTAAAGAAAAATAAGTATATGTTCCGTAGTTACAAAGAGGTTAAATTTTAGATTAACAAGTATCTAGACACGCCTCCTGTTTGCCCATTTTCACCAAGGAATAATTAATCAATTTCCCTTGGAAAATACACATTTAGATCAAATAAAGTCCATGTACACACATGTGTGTGTGTGTGTGTGTGTGTGTGTGTGTGTGTGTGTGTGTGTGTGTGTGTGTGTGTGTGTGTGTGTGTGTGTGTGTGTGTGTGTGTGTGTGTGTGTGTGTGTGTGTGTGTGTGTGTGTGTGTGTGTGTGTGTGTGTGTGTGTGTGTGTGTGTGTGTGTGTGTGTGTGTGTGTGTGTGTGTGTGTGTGTTGTGTGTGTGTGTGTGTGTGTGTGTGTGTGTGTGTGTGTGTGTGTGTGTGTGTGTGTGTGTGTGTGTGTGTGTGTGTGTGTGTGTGTGTGTGTGTGTGTGTGTGTGTGTGTGTGTGTGTGTGTGTGTGTGGTGTGTGTGTGTGTGTGAGTTTGTAAAACCTACAAACCGGGGAAAATCGTATGAATACACACCAACAAACCGGGGAACACCTACCAACCGGGGAATTCCCCGGTTGGTTTTAGGCGCAAATATCTAATCTACGTGTATAAAATACCAAACTGTCAATTTTAATTAGAAATCCAACGCCTTCCCCGATTAGCGGGTTTGTGGCATGCACAAAATATACACAAATCTTCACCAAATTACAATCGAGTGTGTATCCAGGCTTATAACAGTTCCCCGGTTGCGCTGTTAAAATATCATACACTCGGTATTTATATCATTTAGTGAAAGTAAGTTGAAAAAATGGAGTTTCGAGCGAACAAACGCATTAAACTAAGGAAAGTTTTTTAATTATGTTTTCAACTTTCAATTACTATTAAAAAGCGTTTTTATGTAAACGTTAAAGTATACTGGAAGACGAATTTTAAAGATCGATTTATATAAATATCATTTGATTACAAAGCTTGTTTTACGGTGCATATTTCACGAATATATTTTATAAATATACGTTAAACAAAGTAGAGCTCTAGGTAGTTTTTCGTTAGTTATATATATATATTGGAGCTATCCTACTCACCCCGGCGTCGGCGTTAGCGTGAGCGTTGGAATGTTAAAGTTTGCGTACCACCTCAAATATTGTCCATATCTCTTGACATATTGCTTTTATATTTAGCATACTTCTTTACCAACATGACCCCAATCTATAAACAAGAGCAGACTACTGTAAACAACATTTTGTAAGAATTATGGCCCCTTTTTCCACTTAGAATATGCATATTATTAATAATTCTTTGTTAAAGTTTGCGTACCACCTCAAATATTTTAATTGTTCCTTGACATGCTGCTTTCATATTTTGCATACTTCTTGACCAACATGACCCCAATCTATAAACAAGAGCTGACAGCTCTTGTTGTTTTTCTCATCGACATTTCCATTTTAACATTTATTAGCCAAAGGCTCCAAGTCCCCTTGATCTCGCAAGAACGTACTGCCAGAATTACGTTGATCCACCAGGTTTTGAAGTAAAAACCGTCAATGATGTCATAGGTACAAATATTTTTGTATATGGTTATGTTTAAAGTCGTTTAGAAATTATAAAAGAACATCGTAGCCCCTTTCCATTAAAAAGAAGAAAACAAACATGGACTATTGGGTTACTTAATACTGGGCAGAAGTATGGAAGTAGCATAAAGATTTATTGATTATTTATGAATACAACACTATTGGCGCCTATATCTAGCCTTCAATTATATGACCAAAATGATTATTAATATAAAATGTCTACAAATATAAATATTTCAGGCGAAGAAGTCTCTGCCACTAAGCCTTTTAAAAAAGGAGACTTTCTTCTCGAATGCAAAGGGGATCTGATAACACGAGTAAAACATGCACGGCAATTAGAAAAGGAGTATGAAAAGGAGAGTCAAGGCAGCTTCATTTACTTTTTTAAATACAGAGACAAATCTTGCTGGTAACTACAAATTATCTTTACTTTGCAACTCAAACGTTTACATCACGCCATTAGAAGAAGAATTATCTTTAGTTTTTTCACCATAATAATTAAATATGGCATGAGCGTTATTTTAGTTTAAAGCACCAGAAGTGTTTATTCAAATGTCTTATTCAGCATTGACGCTACCAACGATATATTTCATGAGGGTCGAATGATAAATGATGCCGAAAATGGAGACGCAAAACAAAATTGTGTAATGAAAATAGTTGAAGTCAACCAAGCTCCCCATCTATGCACTTTCGCCGAAAGAGACATTGCAATTGGCGAGGAACTCTGATATGATTATGGAGTACCAACACTTTCATGGAGAAAGGTACATTCTATTGTAAAGATGGCATTTGTGATGGATTTATCACTGATATTTATCACATTTTAAATTAGCTTTAAATGTCTTTTGAATTATTATTTTTATAAATATAGCCAATCAGTTTTATGATAACATTCATGTTCATTCATGAGTTATTCATTTTAAATACAGATATTCAAATATCTTTTTGCCGTGAATTAAAATGTTTAATCATTAAATGTCGTCAAGCTCTACTTTAATGCGGTCTGTCTGATAATGTGAATTTGTTATTTGAATTGTCAGAAATGGACGGAGCAAAAAATGGGTATGTTTCACAGTGATTTGTTATTAATACACATGCATTAATACAAATGCGTTGTACTTAATGGTTTCATAACTAACGAACTTTCTAACACTGACTAGATTATGTGGAATACCAATTTTTATTGTTATTTTGAATAGGCAACACAATGACTACTAGATCTACGGACAGCCAGGAACCAGGACAAACAACATCCATACACACGGAAGAAGTCAATGAGACGGTTTGTAATATTTCGCAAGGTCGAAGCTACAAAGGCGTATTTTCTGGTTGGTTTTGTCTTCAGTGAAATGAGCGTAATTTTGCCTTACTAAGGTGTATTTTCTGGTTAAATACCTTTTAGCCGTGAATTAAAATGGTTTATCATTGAACGTCGTCAAGCTCTACTTGAAATGCGTTCTGTCTGATAATGTGTATTTGTTTTTTTGCATTTTCAGAAATGTACGGAACAAAAAAGGGTATGTTTCACAGTGAATTTGCTATTACTACACATGCCTAAATACATATTATGAACATCATGAAATTATTGTAATTGTTGTACAAGAAATTAATGCCAATGTGTTGTACTAAATGGTTTCATGAATAACGAACTTTTTAACTCTGACTAAATTATGTGTTATACCATTTTTATTGTTATTTTGAATAGGCAACACAATGACTACTAGATCTACGGACAGCCAGGAACCAGGACAAACAACATCCGTACACACGGAAGAAGTCGATGAGACGGTTTGTAATATTTCACTATGTCGAAGCTACTAAGGCGTAATTTCTGGTTTGGTTTAGTCTTAAGTGAAATGGACGTAATTTTGCCTTAAATTATATTGTGCAAATATTTATTCCGGGTGATGCTAATTGGTATTTGTACGTCGATGATCATTATATTAACATGTTATAGCACACGTTATGCGAATTTTAAAAGAATAAAATATTGTTTACCAGTTGTAGTGACTATGAACTACTTGTCTTTCAAAATCTTCATATACACAAAGAATTTAGAATTTACACCTGTCAATGAAACTGGTGAGCATGTGTATCAACCACTGTAGTCTATAAACATCGAATTCATCATAATCACAAAAACGATAATTATCGCTTATCCAAGAAGTGTAATATCATTAATTTTAATTTTCAGTATAAGACTTATACGCTGGCAATTACTGTGTATGAAACTCTAAGACATTAGGAAATTTAACTTGCGTGTTACATATGGACATTGGTTGATATTTTATCTTAACGACAAAAAAAAACAATAGCGTCTTCTCGATATTTTGCTATACGATACATTCTGACATGGGTAAGAAAAGATACTTCATGTTATACCCACCACCGCACAATACATACAGGATTTACCGTGAACCACAGTCCGTTAACCAGTTCTTTTTTCTTCCAACACATTTGTCCAGAGAAGTACAATATCTTTCATTTAACCGTGCATACATTTTGTCTTATTAGTATCTGTAAAAAATATTCATTGTATACTTTTTCGAACTTTGATAACATGTTTGGAACAACCTGGTATATGTTATGACATGCTACGTCGGTGTATTCAGCCAATCTTTAAAAAAGTAATTGTTTGATTCATTAGGCAAAATAATGTTTCCAAATTTGTCGTGTGACATCGATGTCATTATCAGGTGCCGTAAGTACCTGGACGCTTTTGTCGTAATTTTGCTATGAAAAATTGTACTGAAGTATATATATATATATATATTCAATATGAATATCTGACACATGGCAGTTAGCGACGTCATATGGTGATTTATTATCCATGTACAGAAAAGGGTACTTCAATTACCAGAACAAAACAAGCAGCCAAAACGCAATGGAGTGAAAACGAAAAAGGAGCTGTTCACAGACACTTTGATCGTTTTTTGATAATGGGTAAATTACCAGGGAAAAAAGAAATACTTGCATGTATTGAAAGTGAGAATGACCTTCACAACAGAAGTTGGAAAAATGTCAAAGACTTTTGCAGAAATTTAATTAAAACAAAAAAGCGACGGGGACTTTTAACTTAAAAAAATATAACACATATAATGCACGTTTAGGAGAATACGTTAAAGGATGAAGTTGCCACATTTTTTTTGTGTTTTCTTGTTCTATATACTCTTTTCGAAAACGATATATGTGTGCTTATTGTATTTGAATGTTTTATTAATACGGTTCAGTCAAAAACGATATTTGTTCATAATCATATCGCCGAACAAATTAGGAATGGTATATAGCTCGGCCAAAGAGTGTTTCTTTGTACTTTCTATTACGAGTTTCTACGAGTTACTCACTATACCATTTTTTTTTACCCTAAACTTGGTGAATATGAATGAATATAGCAAACATGATAACAAATCAATCTAGAAGGCTAAACGTTCAGAGAAGGCACAAAAAAATTCAGTCGGATAAATGGAAACAAACATTTTGTTCAAGCATAACAAACAAACACTTTTATATGTAATAAATTAAATGTAAATAACATTAAAAAAACTACTGCTAAACTACTGCTACAATATGAAGAATACAAATGAATGTTTTGTCAATTTTACAAAATTTGTTTTGAATGACATGTGTCATACTGGAAGTTGAGTACTTAAGAGTTATTTTAAAGTAAACATTAACCAAAATGTAAATTATTGCGTAAATATCGCACTAGAATTGATTAAATAGTTGTTAAATATTACAATAATTTCCTACACAGATTTTTGTGCATTTGTTTTGCGTGTAGATATTCTCATTAGCTTTCAATTCACATATTTGCTTTGTGTATATAATTGGTATGTTTATATGTTTTTCATATCAAAATTGCTTGATCTACAAAAATTCGCGAGGAGTTATGCATTGTTTCCCATGTTTTTAATTGAAGTTTATAATTCAACGACGATGAAAATTACTAAGATGCCAGATTTGGTTATGTTTTTGTCTCATTTATGGTTAAAGATCAATTAACATACCCATTTCCCAGACTAAGATATTGTTAAAACAATTTATCGCGTTTGCGACTGACCTCTTTTATGCATTCTAACACAAGCTATTTACTTGTTTTTTCGAATACTCTTCATATACACACACTTGAACAAGCTGTACATATTTGAAACATATATTTATATGTGATATGTAAATGCATGCACAAAGCTAATAATTAATCATGTTTATAGACTTTGCGATATGATGCTATAATGTCGGCTGTTTTAAGTGATTAATCATTATGTTAACCATGTTATCTGCCATCTGGAATGCAATTAAGTGTTTTGACATGTATGCGAAATTGATCTTGTTCGGTTTGGTGCTGAATATTCAGAATTGAGTCACACTGTTTTTTCCTGTTGGTAATATTATTTTTAAGTTGGCACCAACAAGACACTAACAATTGATCCACATGTGCACTCCCAGTAAGTATATATACTATAATGTAAGTGATTTAAAATAATATTAAACTACGTGTTTGATAAGTGTTTGCTTTGGTTCATATTTAATTATTAGTGTTTTTATATAATGATAATGCTGTCAAAGTCAGCGGTAATTATACGTGTATAACAATATTAATGATAACTTTTATATTGTTTTCAACAAATAATATATGGATGACACATCGGCATAACTTTTCAGTGCTTAAAATACACTCTTTCTATTATATTTTATGCAAAAATTAGGTACATAAGTTGGTTTACATAAAGGTAGTTTGAACAAAATACGTGAATTCAAATCTTAAAAAAGGTGTTTGGTTTGCAAGGGAAAACAAAGCGATTGCCAGTGACTATTTTCCTTAAAATATAATCTGTTATTTCGACAGGTAGAATTAAATGTAAGTTCATTATTAACGTTAACCCGTTTTTGGCATTCTCTACTCAAACAAGTGCATACATACTGTATTTTTTTAATACAGCACATGTGTAATGGTATCACAGTTGTAGAATTGGAATACATATATTTTAACAATAAATACTGATCATTATTCAGATTGACCTACCGCCGTAGACTAAGTCACTGGCGCATCAAAATGCATTGTTATCAAGTCATTTTGCTAGTTTACTAAACTATTTAGTTTCTCAGGCCTCGCCACATTCGTTGTGAAACGTTCATGATTGTTTAAAGTAACAGATTTTATTATTTTTGAAAATGCAATAAATGTATTTAAGACAATTTAAGTGAAGTGGAAGTTGCCATGCGTGTGAATGAATTTTCTGATGTTTACCTGTTTCAGGGGATTAAATGCATGAGTTATTTTATAATGTCAGAGTAAGGACAAAGTAAATTTACACTACTCAATCTACATGCATATGGGCAGTTCTACTTTTAGGATAAAAAACTTCATAGTACGTGAAAATCGTGAATGCTTTTTTCTGATGAAAAAAGGAATTAAACAAATAAGCCGCCTCCCCCTCTCCTTCATTCGGTTTGACAAATAGCGTGGCCTGAAAAAAAACACATTATGTTTTAGTTTTAAGAACGAATTGTATTCATTTGTTGATTGATTGCACCATGATTGTTATGGTATAATGCAGCATTTGCATGCTTGTAGTCGGCTCAAAGCTGATGAAGTCATAAATGTATTGTTTGATTTGCGTTATGTCTCTTATGCTTATTTTGATGTGAATAATATTTGAGTCAATCAAAAAAGGCATTTTTGCATAACTTATATAAGGTCATATGATAAACATATTTAATTCAAATATTGTTTCATACATATTCTTTTCAATTTTTGTACTAACTTAAATATTATCCATGAACGTGCACGCCATTGTCCTATTAACAACGGTACCATGATTACGAACAATTACCCCTGTTGGTAAACGCAAATTTCCCGTTGGACATTATTGAAGTTCCACGGTGATAGCGCGCTTAAGTTGCCCTCTTGGTTAACACAATTCCCCTGTTGGCACACATTAAAGTTCCACGGTTGGTACGCACATAGTACCCCTGTTGGTATACACCGTTCCCCAGTTGGAACACATTGAAGTGCCACAGTTGGAACGCACTAAGTTCCCCTGTTGGTATACACCATTCCCCTGTTGGTACACATTGAAGTTCCACAGTTGGTACGCACTTAGTACCCCTGTTGGTATACACCGTTCCCCAGTTGGCACACATCGAAGTTCCTCATTTGGTACGCACATAATTCCCCAGTGTGCATGTAAAATTTTCTTTGATTTATTACCCTATTTATCATAATTTTTATATCAAAATCGTATTTTAGGTTCGAAACTTGTCTGTTCTTTATCACTTTCAGCTTTCTAGAATATGTGGAAATGGTGGTCCCCGGTTGGTAGGTTTAGAACACATTTCCCCGGTTGGAAGGTTTTACAAGTATGTGTGTGTGTGTGTGTGTGTGTGTGTGTGTGTGTGTGTGTGTGTGTGTGTGTGTGTGTGTGTGTGTGTGTGTGTGTGTGTGTGTGTGTGTGTGTGTGTGTGTGTGTGTGTGTGTGTGTGTGTGTTTGTGCGTGTGCGTGTGCGTGTGTGTGTGTGTGTGTGTGTGTGTGTGTGTGTGTGTGTGTGTGTGTGTGTGTGTGCGTCTCAAACTTCAAGATAATTCTTTCAAATAAGGGCCTTGCTACTGGTCACTCATCATTGAAGATTAGGTTTTATAGAATTTAACCAATAGCGCTTAATAATTGCTATCGTGGACATCTCATGAAACTCAAAGTTGAGATGCCATACTCAGTCTTTAATATGTATTTTAATTTTATGTATTTCGCTTTAATAATGCAATATTAACATTTAAAAATATATTTAAAGAATTCATATTACATCAGCTCGCAATATTTAACTCCTCGACCAATAATACATAAAAAAAAATCTTTTTAACCATGTGGGTAACAATATATTTGGAATTTCTGTTCAAATTCGTATGTTTTCACAAAGATCTAATTAAAATTATGAATGTATGCAGATTGAACGATTTATAGGAATGGACTATTATTTAAAAAAAAAGATATTATTTGGTATTGAGCATGGTTTACCTCTGAAGGTTCGTCTACCCGGAGGAAAAAACTGACTCCATCCTCTATTCGGTCTTCGGCTTCAATCGGGGTGGTTGCCACTGGCGAAGACGAAGCGCCCAACGTAGGCGAGGTGTCCATGTCCGGAATGCGGCTGGTGCCCATCGACGGCTCAGTCCTGTCACCTGGCCACATGGTCGCGTTCTGTTGTTTAAAAGAAAAAAGACAATGTGCAGTGCATGTCCATCCTAATATTGATAAAACGGCCGTATGTATGTTATGCTGATAATTATGCTTACCTCTGCCGATATAATGTATGTCTCTGGCAAAACCCATAGACGGGCGAACTCTGCTCCTCGGTTGCTGCTTCTTATCGCACCACGTGTTGTACTGGCATCCAAAGGCAACAACTTATTGCCCCGTTTCCCCTCTACTAAGTCGAAGGCAATCCCGTTCAGTACAGGGAACAGCTCTGTTGCCTTCCTCTTCAGGTCGTCATACGTTGTGGCCAACGGCAAAATGACAGTGCACTCCGATCGCCTCCCTAAAGTAATTAAAACGTCTAACAATATAACGTCACTTAAACATGATATGCTTCACAAATAAATGCCGCTGAAGAAGACCGAGAGGTCGAAAGCTACGGCGAATTTAATCAAAGAGTTTTAATTTATAAACGGCTAGAAGCGACTTCGTTTTATAATATATATATTATATACATATATTATATATTATTTATTTATATTTATATTTATCAGGTCAGTAGTGTTTATGTCAAACAATGTATGGGGCTATTAGGGATCAGCTATCAAGCCAACAATTTATCTACAAATGGATCAATTTTAACAAACAGACAATTTCATACGAACAAATACGCAAAACAGACAATTTCATATGAAAAAATACTCTTTTTACAGTTCAATGACGTCATCTATAGAACATTTCATAATTTTAGCGGTATTATTTCAATTCAATCACATGTATTGCACAGAAAGTCAAGAACAATGATAATTTTATTTCTCGACCGTTCAAGATTTAAATGCCTCGCAATTATTTTTTTGTAAGTCTCATGTGATATATTTCAAAATGATGGGCAGTAATCTGTAATTCTTTTCTTTATACGCCCTACTCTGGTCAGGCATTTTACATTACATGTGATAACTTAGTTGTATAACATGACGGTTTGCTTTTGTGAAATAAGCTTACCCAAGCCCTTGGTTAAGAGCTTGCCCATGTCAATCCCAGCAGTAGACCTGTAATCTGGTCTGTCAAGGGCCGTAAATCGGACTTTGATTGTTGTTGTCCGCCTTCTGTCGCCAACATCGACCCGGTTTATTATTCCCCTCCTTCGTCGAATGGTTTCTGTCGGGGTGGTTCTCGCGTAGTACGCAAGAGTTGGCAGTCTCGACACCAGCTCCTCGCCGTGTCGTAACGCCGTTACATCGTCTGCAAATGCTGTCGTCTCGGCCATGGCTGCGTTGATATGTCGTCTAAATATGTCCGCTTTAAATAATCGATTATAAAGCATGAAAATCAACTTTCAAACAACATATTTATTTAGAAAATATATTTTTGTTAATTAGACATCACTTAAGTCATTGATATTGTCGTTTTAAATGATAGTACGTGATTAATGTTTTTCATACTCGTTAAATTCATTGGTAAACAAATAACAACCAGCTGAAGTCTGACATAAATTGTACCCGGGTATTTGAAATTATCACATGTCTTATGGTAGATTTGGATATATGGAGCTTTAAGTATATTTAAATTCGCAGAATGATCCATATATGTAAGTAAATAACAGTTAACATATGAACGCGAAGTATGAAGAGGTTGCGTTGTGCGCTTTTACAAAATCAGATTACAATAATGAACATCGAAAACAGAAACGAATCAACATTTACCGGCATTTCTCGGTGTGTTCGGAATCCGGAACTCATCTAAATCCGAATCAACGGAGTTTGCCATCTCGCTTTCCACTGAAGAATTGAAAATTTAAATTGAACGAACATCCGAAGGTTAGCAACTTTGCATATTTTGAGGAACAATAACTCATTTCTTTAACCTCAATTGCATGGATATCATAAGCAGGATCTAGTAGAGATTGAACCAGCAACCTAATTATGGCTTCTGTCGTCACATTGGATACATTTGGATAGTGGCATGAAGTCACATCTTACTCCAACCCCTATAGATCTTAGAAAATGTTCTGTCTGTAGCGAGATGAGTTTCATCACAGATCTTGAATTCTATTAAAATTACTCAGGGCAATTTACAACCCGAAAACAAAAGAAAAATGTTAAATTGATGTAACTTATGATATCTGAAAACCAACATTTTCTATTATTACTTTTCGGGGAAACCATTTACCATGCTCTTAAAAATCTACTATATGCATCTTTTGGTGATATGAAACGAAACGAAACGATTGAATTAATTGTTAAGTTCTGTTGTCGTGTTATTTTGGGATACTACGATGATTGCTTATATTGGCAAAAATACATCTACTCTGAGCATGAGCATTGATGGCCGAGTGGCCTAGTCTTTTTACTCAAGGACTCCATAGGTCAGTGGTTCGAGACCTGTTGAGGCTTATTTATTATTTTCCTTTTTTAACTTGAATTCTTGTGTTGGTTTTTAACTGGAGATTTTTAGTTTAAAAGTTTAAATTCCTCAATATAAATCATTTCATGTCAAGCTTCAATACATGCCAAAATCTGTTGGACGGACCCTTTAATATGTATTATGTACATGTTTTGTAGAATGATGTGTACTTTACTTGTAAACATGTCAACTGTTAATTCTGATTGTAAAAGAGTTGTAACATTCTTACCAATAATGTACTAACAGTCTGTATTCAGCGTCATATAGTCTAATAAGGCGTATACGAACGAACTTTGCGATCGTTTCATCATACAATGCTTTTTTGTTATACATGTTACCAATAGAAGATAGAAGTATTTAGCACGCGTAGTTTTATCATGATGTCATTTTCCACATGCCTGTCAAGTGGTCTTGTTCAGACTTTTAAAACAATTTTACTTCTAGAGAAAGGCAAGTCAGTCATTCTTTGATATTTTTTGTTCTAAAAAGTACTTTCTGCAATGCATGCTATCTTTTTTGATACGTTAAAAAGTAGTACGATTCCTTTTACCAAAATATGAACCATTCTCTGCACTCATGAACTTCAAATTATTTCACTCTAAATGAGATACTAATAGACTGATCGTAATGACATCGATGGTTTCGAAGAATCTGTATGTCTTACAAGTACACTATACATGACTATACATGACATGCAGCCATCCTTCGTTTATTTTATATATGAGCCGCGTTCAGAGAAAATTGGGCTTAATGCATGTGCGTAAAGTGTCATCCCTGATTAGCCTGTGCAGTCTGCGCTTGTATGATATTTTTAGTTTCAATAAAGTCAATCCTTACAGAAAATCTAATTTAGGCGGACAATGTCGTACCTTATAAGCCTGTGTGGACTGCACATGGTAATCTGGGATAACTTTTTACGCACATGCATTAAGCCCAGTTTTCTCAGAACAAGGCTCATATATTTATTATAACTTTTATGATGAATTATTCCTTAAAAGGCAAAGTCATACGGAAAAACTTTATTTAAACTTTACGGATATAAAATACGGAAAAATCATGGTTATTATAATATATCATTCCTTCACTCAACTGAATAATATATCTTTGAATAGCTGTCAATTTTGTAGTTTTAATTTGAAATGATCTTACAGAGTATATTATATATTACAATTTTGTAGTGACTGTCATGTTTTACTGATAGCAAACACAATGTACCCATATCCGTTTTTTTCATCATTTAAAGTTTAAAGTTTCAATTGGTTGAAAACTATAAGTTGGTTTGTTAACTACTTTTAAAATAAAAATGTTTCCTAAATTGACAATGGGCGTATAAACAACAAATAACGTCATTTTATGCAATTTCTTATACCTTAAGAATTGTCAAACTGTTCAATAAAGATACATGTTTGGCCAATTTCAATAAACAACATCAGTGTGACAATCGCTCCGTGTTGCGAGTAAAAATTGGTTATGCACTTTTTTTATTGTCGAACTTAAACATTATTGGAAAACGATCTAGTATATCAACGGACTATTAATAAAGAAATCTATATTGATAGATCTTAATGTATATTCAAAAACTTAAATTATTGTTTGCGTGATGCGGGTATGAATAAGCCAATCAAACATAATTATTTCGTTAAAATTGGTTACGCACGTAATTTCAATTTCAATCGTAATTGTGAAATGTTTACGGATATAGCCGAGATACATTAATGCATTAAATTGTGTGTGCGTAAACAATTTTTTTGTAAGAATTATAGCTTACCTTCAAACTCTAATCCAAATTCAATGTCGAATATAACAGAAAACAAGATATAACATGTAACGCGTTATTATCACGCAAACTTTCGCCAATAGGTTTCCAATCAGATGGGTGAACAAATGTGTCTTAATTGGTATCGAGAAAATTGTATTGACTAATTGGATAGGACCACTGCATTTATAGTGTCGAATTATGAGCTATAACAACAGCATGTCATGAATGTTCGTGGATAATTATCTGCACCCTTTTTCTTCAGGAGGTCGCGAAGCCCCTTTCCTACCAACAGGCTCCTGTCAACTGTAGATTATTGTAAAAACAACATGCCATCGATTTGTTAGTTGTCACCAAAGCAATAATGGTAACTGTTTAAAATAGTTAATAAATAAATAGATGAATGAATAAATAAATAAAAAGAAGTTTGCTCTATCTGATGATTGGGGATCTTTCATTTTCAAGAATCACGAGAAAACAGTTTTACATGTAATACACGTTTATTCTCAACATAATTTAAAAATGCATACTATGTATTTTAATCTGTATACAAGTATGTGATAAAATACTGCAGAAATCTGCGATTGTCTCCATCAATATCCTTGTACTGAAGACAAGCGACCGAAAACTAACGGGTTACGGACATAAGCCGTCTGGGACATTAGCCCCTTCAAAAGTGTGCACTAGGACGTTAGCCCCCAGGTGTTTTTAAACGTTCATAACTTATTTTAAAGGAAGTTTTTTATTCCATTTTCATTTCATATGTAAATACATACAATTATTATAAAATGTTGAAGTCTTATATATATTCTTTCCAATATATAGCTTGTACAACACGTATTTTTTTGTGTTTTTTACAATTTCTTTACTGTTTTAATTTTTTGCAATAGTATTATGATCTTGAATAATTGCCCCCCCCCCCAAATAAAAAAAACACTCTTTGATGCCTTTTTTTAAATAGATTATAAGTAATTACATGTGCTTACACATACAACCATTAATAAAGGTGTGAATGCATAATGATGTTAAATGCATAATCATTTTTCAACAAACACCAATACAAGACAAGACAGTTTATTTCAATCCAATAAGGCATTTAAGCCCACGAGGACATATATACAATACAAGTATTGGCGAACAGTGCATACAAGAATACAAAAATTTAACAAAAGTTGCAGTTGTATGTTTCCAACATTTGGAGAAGATCGCTTTAAGAACAATATTTCAAAAACATACATGCAAGATATTTATGGAACGTATTCTAATCATTTAGCCAATAATACAAACTATAATACAATACAACTATAATACAATATGTTCTCATCTCATCTTAGAGTTTTATTTTAATTAATAAATTCGGGTAGTAAGGCTGCCTTTATTTACTTTAGTCTTGTAACGATCACTGGATGATATTCTATAAATAAAGTAGAAAACATAGAAATTGGCTTTTAAAAATGTAGCATATATTTATCCTAATTTGTTTCGTGCTATCAAATATCATCATATAACCATGATAGCGTGTTGTTTAAAGAAGCCTTTTGAGGCTGTATTCGAAACATACACGACGATTTCACAAACAATGACAAAAGAGTACTCATATACACACATTAACATAAATATGCTATATTACACCACTTTTTCCTGCATTAAAGGTTTTTTTACATCTGCCTCTTCACATGTGCATCTACCGGATATGTTTATAATTTAGTTCGATTTTACTATTACGAAAAACAAGTAAAACAACCAATCGCAGAGAAATCTTTAATTACAAAGAGATAATAAAGTTTAATCATTCAGCTTGTATGAATTAAATATCTATCACAGATGGTATTTTATCATCTATAGAATAACATTAAGAGTGCCATAGATATATATGCCTTACCGAAACCAAAATGTCAGACTTATATCATTGGCAACTGCTATCACTACATCTGGACTAAACTTAACACTATATATTCACTTGTCGTATATTTGTCTTACCGAAAGACAAATGTTGTGGAAACTAGAGTTATAATGACACGTTATAATACATTAATTGTAAGATCTTAAAATACCTTATGCTTTAACGAGTAAGACATTATGGATGTTTTTGTCATATTTATTCATATGATAGAACGGTTACATGGTATGATATTAGCATAAACATCAGAATCAATTCTGCATTTAACAATTTCAAATTAGGTCACTAAAATACTAGTTGTATAGAGCAAATCTAATATAGCCTTGTAACTATAATAATACAAGGGGCTTAAGGCAACATGTCATATCTATTTATCGTAATACAAAAAGCATGTACAGCGAGCAATGTGCTCGTATTTCACTAAATACATTACAGTTGTAAATAGCAAACACTAGCATAGTCTGGTTAGACTTAACACTTAAAACGTCATTAAGGCCTCATATCATACTTTATTTTCCCATATTACAAAATGTATGTAAAAGTAACCAACAAACATGCAAACATAGTTTGCGTATGGTTTCTGTATTATACCAAGGAACATAATCATACATCAGATATATTACTGTTTCTGCAGAAACACATATAAAACACATAGAAAACATGAAATATAAACAATTCAAGTACAAATAAACACATAGAAAGCATGTATTTACAGTATCGCAAGGAACACACATTATACGTAAGTCAGCCATCTGCTATCAATTTGGCAGGGAAGACAATAGATACTTTCAACCTTGGATATTCGGCACCAATAATAAAATAGTAAACTGTAATACCAATTAACCTCATAATGTACTTGAATTAGTTGATGCAACACATATAGTACAGATTATGTAATACTATTGTTTTTTATCCAGTTGCTAAAATCTTTAATAACTTTTTCTTAATTTTTAATCACTCTTAAAATAACACGATTTCACAGTAGAACATGATTATTTATACATATTAATTAAGTGCTCTGTTACTAAAAATCTTATAAAAGATATGTCAATCTGATATTTTTAGCATCTTCTACCTTTTAATTGCATTTTATTTTAAAAAGATGACATTTAATACCTAAGAAATATTTAAAAATGGGTAGGGGCTAACACACAAAGGGTAAAAAGTCCTATGGGCTAATGGGGCTAGCGTCCTGAGGGGCTTATGTCCTAGGGGCTAATGTCCAAGAGGGCTAATGTCCTACACTCAAGCTAACACGGTTAATATCTATAATTTGAAATCTCGTTTACATACATATTGCTTAACAAAACTAAATCATTTATTCAGAAAACTTTCAAACATCAAAAGCTAGGAGCTATAAAATTCCAGATATCAAAAGTTAATTGAAGACAATATTAAACATTACATTCATAACGTTTACTAATATTCCTGATTCTTCAGATAAAATCAGAATAGATAACACATTTTCAGCATTTTTATTTACATCCATCTGTGAATGTCTACCAGATAAGTAAGTCACACTTTGGATCGTGTTTGTTATCTTTTTTTTTCTCTCTGCAATCTACATCAATTGAGTATACAAATTGGAATTAAACATTCCCATGCAAAAACAACAACTAATTCTTTTAGAAATTATGTTAAGTTAAACCTCAATTAAACGCTACAAAACTTTAATATTCAACATGTTTTTACTTTTTACTAATAAGTACGACAAATTAGTCCTTTGAGGAAACTTCATACTGGTGTTCATATGTATAACAATATACATTAGGTACATCAATCAAACACTAAGTGTATGATAGCTTACAGGTGTGAAAGCGGGAATATGATTGCAAGTTTGTATCCCCTAACCCTCTGGGGGGGGGGGATGACAACTTGTTCACCACGCAGGGCAAGATAGAGCATGCGGGACGTGGTCATCGAGGGTGGTATGACGTTCTTTGAACCTCAGGAAGAACAACTGAGTAGATGAGGAAGCTACTGAAACTTAGAAAACGACGAAGCCAGAGGTGTCCTCTGTTACAAACCCATTGACCACTTAGAACTGTTCAGTATACGTCATTATATGTTTAATGCCTGCGAACAAAAGGACACAGGCCTGTTCAAACAAGTCAACAGCCAAACCATCCTCTGAATCCAAGGGTCTTATTCTATTAGTTAGTTCTGCCATTTGTTCATGGTCAATGGGTGTTGTAACAGAGGACCACTGTAGCTCATCGTCATTTGCTGAGGCTACAGGAGCTTCCTCATCTACTCCATAGTCTTCCTCTGAGACACTCAGTTGTTCCTCCTGAGGTTCAAAGAACATGTCATCAACCCCTCGATGACCACGTCCTGCATGCTCTATCATGCTCTGCAGATAAAGCTGGGTGGGTGTTCTGCCCCTCTCCTCACTCAGTCTGTGGCAGTTCCATCCGTCACGGAAGCGGTCTAAGGCCCGCTGAATGAGTGGAACATACACCAGGTGTAAGCACCACATGTGTACTTCGGAGCTCAGGTCCAAGCGACCCGTCTCCTCTAGATGTTGGAAGAGCTGGTGGAACACATTGGTACATGCAGAATACATGTCCCTCCAGAGCCGCTCGATCCTCTGGTTTTGGACGCTCTTCCCAGTAATGAAGGATCCACGACCAGGGCCTCGATAGGATATCATGAAGGCTCCAACTCCTGTGTTTCCAGACCTTTATCCGATCTCACTCTGGAAGGTACACCATACTCGGCCTAGTACCATTTATGAAGGCTTTCGTCATCGTGGTTGCACGGTTGTTGGTGGATACTTTCAGGAAGACACACGTCTCGAGTATCCATCAATCCCACCGTGGACGACAAAGCCCCATCTGAAGATAAATAATTGGCTTTGAATGACAGTAATATGTAATAGCGACATTTGCATGATGCTATTATAAATTGCAAACATATAAACATGATAGTAATTACATATTAATTCAATAATGATTTATTATATGGCCTTTTGCTGCTTCAGCGGAAATGTGTGGCTTAAAATTTTAACCACACATATCTCTCTTTAACAGCACCAATAATAATTACTACCTATCTAGGATTTATACCAGTATATAACATAGCTTTTTGCTATCAGATAAAAGGCGTATAGAAGATGTTTATTTTATATTCTATGTAAAAACAAGGGACAAAATTGTCACAAAACCAGGGTTTTCATTGTGAAAAAAAAATCTGATAAAGGGAGAAAACTCAAACTGAACTTTTGAAATGACCAAAAAAAATTAACACCCCTTTGTATTTTTTTTTTAAAATCTATTTTAGTCGTGGCGACCTTGACATTGGAGATATTGACGTGATTCTTTCGTGGGACACACCGTCCCATGATGGTGAACAAATGTGCCAAATGATTTTAAAATCTCACAATGAATGACATAGTTATGGCCAGGACAAGCTCATTATGGCCATTTTTGATCTTTGAACTCAAAGTGTGACCTTGACCTTGGAGATATCGACGTAATTATTTCGCGCGACACACCGTCCAATGATGGTGAACAAATGTGCCAAATGATTTTAAAATCTGACGATGAACGACATAGTTATGGCTCGGACAAGCTAATTTATGGCCATTTTTGACCTTTGAACTCAAAGTGTGACCTTGACCTTGGAGATATCGACGTAATTATTTCGCGCGACACACCGTCCAATGATGGTGAACAAATGTGCCAAATGATTTTAAAATCTGACAATGAACGACATAGTTATGGCCCGGACAAGCTTATTCCGCCAGCCCGCCAGCCCGCCAGCCAGCCAGCCCGCCCGCATTCGCCAATCTAATAACCAGTTTTTTCCTTCGGAAAACCTGGTTAATAAATATATTAATTAGGCATGTCAAATCCATAACTAGTTAACCTGTTTTGGTACATGTATTTTATTGTTAACCAATTGTCATCATTCCACGTAAATACCAGAAAAAGTAAAGAAGGATATGCCAATAGTACCCTGTCTACTTGATTGACTTGAATCCGTATATCTCATAGATTAAAAAAATGTTTGGTACTATTTTCATTGATTTTGTTGGACACTTATACACCATGATTTAAAATCATTCTTTATTTTATACATTGGAATCCTAAAAAGGATTTAAATTTTGCAAACTCCACATCCAAGAGTTGAACAAGAGCTGTCAGAGGACAGTGCGCTTGACTATTCGAGTGCTTGACAGTATAACGTAAGCCATCATAGGAGGGAGAGGGGGGGGGGTATAATGAGGGGTGTGTGGTAATTTAATAGATGATCTTTCAAAAATAGAGAAATTTTTTTATTATTATTATTATTTTCTTTTAGGGGGGGATTCTGGGGTGGGGCATGGGGGATGGTTTGGGGTGGAGTGCATTGTGGTATGTCAGTAAGTGTTGTTTTTGTTCAAAGTATGAATCAAATGTGATCATAAATAAAGAAGTTATGGCAATTTTAGCAAATGTTCAATTATCTAAGTATAAAAGGCGCCCATAATTCGGTCAAGATGCTTGATACAAGTTGCCTGCTCTGTTTATAAGATTGGGATCATGTGGTAAAGAAGTATGAAGATATGAAAGCAATTCAAAGGACATAGAAAATATTTGAGGTGGGTACGCAAATTATTGATCAATCTAAGTATAAAAGGGGCAATATTCTGTCAAAATGCTTGATACAGTTGTCTGCTCCTTGTTTTATAGATTGGGGTTCATGTGGGTAAGGAAGTATGCAAATATAAAAGCAATATGTTAAAGGACATAGGAAATATTTGGGGTAGTACGCAACTTTAACATTTGATGCATATTCTAAGTGGAAAAGGGGCCATAATTAGGACAAAATGCTTGATAGATTTTGTCTGCTATTGTTTTATAGGTGAGGGTCATGTTGGTAAAGAAGTATGCAAATATTAAAGCATATGTGAAGGAGAATGAAAATATTGAGGTTGTTCGAAAACTTTAACATTTGCAAGCGGACGCAGACGCTAACGCTCACGCCGACGCCGGGGTGAGTAGATAGCTCCACTATATATATTTCATATATAATAGTCGAGCTAAAAATGAAGGTTTTGATGCTTCCAAGCCTGCTTTGTTGGAAGTTTGGAGAACAAACTTGAGAATATTACTCTTAATTTTTCCTTAACAATAACCTTGCAATACTAATATTTTCTAATGGAGACTGACTTTTTTTTAGCTGAATAAGGCCCCATTCCCCCAGCAAATATATATTTTTTTCCCCATATTAAATACAAAATTCTCCCCTTCACTTAAGCAAATTGATTGCATAGACTCCAACTTGTCAAGATGTAGACACAGTGTTAAAACTAATAAAATTGTAATACCTGTATAAGGGTGTTTCATATAAGCAGATTGTGGCTAAGTGGTAACAAATACTCTAATATATTACGTTCTATGATCTATGCCTCATTTAACCCTTTATCACTTAGATATGTATTTTGACGCATTTGTAGTCTCTTAGAAAGTTACATATAATTAAATATCTTTTTTAATGTATTCAAGTTTTAAAGGTTTTCATTTCCAAACCTGAGATACTGATGAGCACAAACAGCATCCAAACCTGAACAGACTGCGAGTTACTCGAAGGCTGTTTTGGTTTTATGCTGTTGTGCACAA
>NC_068363.1:97338183-97498183 GCF_020536995.1 Dreissena polymorpha
CTATTGGTTTTCAAAATGAAAGACTCTTGATTTTGTAAGTGCACTTTTATCTCATTATGCCCCCTTCGAAGAAGAGGGGGTATATTGCTTTGCTCATGGTCGGTCGGTCTGTCGGTATGTCAGTCTGTCGGTCCGTCCACCAGGTGGTTGTCAGACGATAACTCAAGAACGCTTGGGCCTAGGATCATGAAACTTCATAGGTACATTGATCATGACTCGCAGATGACCCCTATTGATTTTGAGGTCACTAGGTCAAAGGTCAAGGTCACGGTGACCCAAAATAGTAAAATGGTTTTTGAATGATAACTCAAGAAAGCATACGCCTAGGATCATGAAACTTCATGGGTAGATTGATCATGACTCGCAGATGACCCCTATTGATTTTGAGGTCAAAGGTCAAGGTCACGGTGACCCAAAATAGTAAAATGGTTTCCGGATGATAACTCAAAATTCATACGCCTAGGATCATGAAACTTCATGGCTAGATTGATCATGACTCGCAGATGACCCCTATTGATTTTGAGGTCACTAGGTCAAAGGTCAAGGTCACAGTGACCCGAAATAGTAAAATGGTTTTCGGATGATAACTCAAGAACGCATATGCCTAGGATCATGAAACTTCACAGGTAGATTGATCATTGCTCACAGATGACCCTTATTGATTTTAAGGTCACAAGGTCAAGGTCACGGTGACCCGAAATAGTAAAATGATTTTCGGATGATAACTCAAGAACGCTTTTGCCTAGGATCATGACACTTCATAGGTACATTGATCGTGACTCACAGATGACCCCTATTGATTTTCAGGTCACTAGGTCAAAGGTCAAGGTCACAGTGACAAAAAAACGTATTCACACAATGGCTGCCACTACAACGGACAGCCCATATGGGGGCATGCATGTTTTACAAACAGCCCTTGTTAAAGATTCTTTTCTAGTGTTTAGTTTATATTTTAAGGCTGTTTGCAAACTCGAAGTGAAAACCAGCTCTAGTACAATTTGGTAAGGACATGACATTGCATATCTGATTTAAAAATGTACTTTGCTGGCAACGTGTAATTTTCAGAAATGTCTTAGTAAGTAAGACTGTTGTTTGCAATCAAAAGGTATGTGCTTCAAATCCAGGAAAATGCATGTTTTTTTGTCCAAATTTATGTCAATTCAGACATTGTTCTGTGTAAATATGGGGTTTGCTTGTAGGATCAGTCTATTTTTATGTCCCCCACTATAGTAGTGGGGGACATGTTTGTTTTTGCTCTGTCGGTCTGTTGTTTGGTTGGTTGGTCTGTTTATGCCAACTTTAACATTTTGCAATAACTTGCAATATTGAAAGTAGCAACTTGATATTTGGCATGCAAATGCATCTCCTGAAGCTGCACATTATCATTGGTGAAAGGTCAAGGTCATCCTTCAAGGTCAGAGGTCAAATATATGTGCCCTTAATCGCTCATTTTATGAATACTTTTGCAATATTGAAGATAGCAACTTGATATTTTGCAAGCATGTGTATCTCATTGAGCTGCACATTTTGAGTGTTGAAAGGTCAAGGTCATCCTTCAAGGTCAGAGGTCAAATATATGTGGCCCAAATCGCTTATTTTATTAATACTTTTGCAATATTGAAGATAGCAACTTGAAATTTGGCATGCATGTGTATCTCATGGAGCTGCAAATTTTGAGTGTTGAAAGGTCAAAGTCATCCTTCAAGGTCAGAGGTTAAATATATGTGGCCCAAATCGCTTATTTTATGAATACGTTTGCACTATTGAAGATAGCAACTTGATATTTGGCATGCATATGTATCTCATAGAGCTGCACATTTTGAGTGGTGAAAGGTCAAGGTCATCCTTCAAGGTCAAATATATGGGTCAAAATTGCTCATGTTATGTTACTTCTGCAATATTGAAGCTAGCAATTTTATATTTGACATGCATGTGTATCTCATGGAGCTGCACATTTTGAGTGGTGAAGGGTCAAGGTCATCCTTCAAGGTCAAACGTTATATACGGGGACATTGGGTTTCACAAACGCATCTTGTTGTGTATGTAATTAATTTTGCTTAATTTTTGTGATCCCCCGCCAACAGCGGAGGGATATTAATTTGGCATTGTCCGTCTTTCCGTCTGTCCGTCCGGCACTTTTGTGTCCGGAACCATATTTTGGAAGTGCTTTGGCAGATTTCATTGAAACTTGGTATGAGTATATATATATATATGGATAAGAGGATGATGCACGCCAAATGGCATTGTACATCCTTGAATAATAGCGGAGTTTTGACCCTTTGTATTTGAAAAAAATGCTTTTTTTGTGTGTCCAGAGCCATAACTTGTATCCAGAAGTATAATGGCGGGGGATATCAATTCAACGAATTTGCTTGTTAAATCAGTTTTTATTTTCATGATAATCATTTAGTTCGTACTGCAACTTATGATGGATTGTTACTACTATCTCCAATTATTTGTTTGTCATGGGTCCGTCACCATTTATCTCTTATATAATACTTGAATTGAGCATTTCACAATCTGACAATCATGCATATCATTTATTAGTTTCATAATAAAACGTCTGACAAGGGTCAGATAATTTTAACATATATTGTTGTTATAATTTGTCATGTGTTGTATGAATAAATGACACTTCCATGATAGAGAAAATTTAAATATATTTTTAGAGACATTTGTAAAATGAAAATGAAATAACTATACATTTTTCAGTGGCTAGTCGTACGGCTAGACAAGAGGCTAGCCGCACGGCCCCGTACGGGTAGACAATAGGTTTGCCGTACGGCTCTGTACGTATAGCCTTTCCTATGGATATTGTCTAAGTTAAAGACAACCATTTTCAGTGAACTGATAAATTGCTTGTATGAAACCATATATTTATCCATTGTCTGAACGACAATTAAATTATTTGTGTGACTCCATTTCTGAGAAGTACCTTGGCCGTCATTGAATTTCATAATATCGATGCCGCAACTAATTAAAACAGTTTTCACTCCTTACATAGGAAAGTCGTCTTATTAAAGAATCAAATTAAAAACCGATTTAAATTATGTGTGTAAGTCAATTTCTAGAACGTAACTTTGACGGCTGTCGTCATTAAATTTCAAAATATCGATGCCGCAAATCTTTATTACAGGTTTTTCACGCCTTAGGAACGTCGACTAATTAATGAATCAAATAAGCAAACCGTATGACATGAAAGGAAGCCGTGAAAGATGAAGAATTTTTAAAGCGAGATTATACGATTTTTTCAAATATTTATTAATTTACATAAAATGTGTAAAAAAAACAATTTATTAAACATATATTTGAACATAAACTTAGAGAAAAGTTAAGAAGAACATGTGTCGATATATGCAAAATAAGCCAGATATTAAATTCTGAAATCGAAAATGTATGTACAGTCGAATTCGCCAGCATGTAAATCGTGCATGTACATGTACGATGTGAATCTAAATTTAGTTCAACGGTTCATTTTTAGTGTGAGCGTCCGCTAACGCTAATGTTTTTGCAAATCGGTATGTGCGTAGAAGCCTTAAAGGGGCCTTTTCACAGATTTGACATGTTTTGAAGTTTGTCATTAGATGCTTTATATTGATGAATGTAAACATTGGATTTTTAACGCTCCAGAAAAAAAATCAAAAATAAAATTTAAAAATGGAAAAAAAGTAGCCCGTACAAGGGCTCGAACCAGTGACCCCCGGAATCCTGTAGTAAAAAACGCTTTAGCCTAATGAGCTATCCTGCCAAGCATACATGAGAGGTGTATTCTATACCTGATATAAGCAATCTTCGTAGTTTTCACAAATTTAAACGATAACAACAGAACTCTCCAAATTATTCAATCGTTTCGCGTTGCAACGCTCTATAATTTTTAGGTTTTTAAATCGTGAAAAGATGCATATAATGGCTATATTAGACCATGGTTAATGTTCAGTAATACTGATTCCTCACAAATATCATAACTAAAGCGAAAATTTGCGAACCTGAAACAATTTTTTTCAATTTTGTCAATTTACCAAACCGTGAAAAGATCCCTTTAACTATGACATGGAAATACAACCACTGTCCGTTGCAGCAGACTACACATTCTACTAGCGTCTGCTAGGAAAGATAACCACCACATTTGCCTGTTTATAGTCCACCACTCACTGGTGCACTGCAGTTGGTGTATATGAGTAATAGAGTTTAACAGCTTGTAAGACGATATTGGCCAGTCTAGTGTTTATCATTGAAAATCTGCACATACTGGCTGCTTTCAGAGAAAACGAGGCTTAATGCATGTCAAATAAGATAAGCCTGTGCATACTGATTAGCTTGTGCAATGCAAACACGTTAAACAAGGACGACATGTCTTATTTTATAATTTTTAAAGGGTCTCTTGTACTGGGATGACAATTTATGCATAAGCATTTAGCCCTGTTTTCCCAAAACGAAGCTAAAAATATATTTTTTATTAATGATTTTAAAAAAACCCATCTGAACCTGTGCTTTAAGACACACTCTTTATAATTTTGAATGGATTGTGTTCATTCAAAACTTGCAATATAAAAAGCTATAAAATAATTTTTTAAACTGAGTTGCGTCTAAACTTATACAACAACGAACACCTACAGTGACGTCAGCGCTTTGATAAATTCCTGCAACCATTTATACGCCACACGAACACTAACTAAAAATACGAATGCTTCAGTTATAGGCTTATTGTAGGAAAATATGTACGAAATATCTTCGTCACAATCAGCTCGGGCGCTTATTTGTCTTTGCTGCATATTACTGATTAACAGCACTAAATGACAATTCTATACTTTATAAGCCGTACGGCTAGACAATCTCTATAGGAAAGGCTATAATACGTACAGCGCCGTAAGGCTAGCCTATTGTGTAGCCGTACGGGGCCGTACGGTTAGCCTCTTGTCTAGCCGTACGGGAATGTACGACTAGCCACTGCCTTTAGTTATTGGAGGTTTTTATGTATGTATTTATTTTGACCTTGCGGTCAAGGATAACCCATGAAAGTGCAAGCACTTATTTCCAATGGGGTCCTTTGGTTTTGCTGAAGAGACAGCAAGCAGAAGAGACAGTATTGGGATACAAGGAATCCGGGTGCTATACCCTAGCTCTTTGCGAATAGATACCTTGGTTCTTTTACGTGCTCAGTGTATAGCACCGATACACGCGAGAATTACCTGGGTATCATACCAGTACATCTCTAGTTGGGTGGGAAACACTTGAAGCATTTCTGAAATTTCCAGTGCCCCGGCCGGGATTTGAACCGGGGACATCTGGAATGGTAGACCAGAGTGTTACCACTCGACCACCGCACCACCCAATGTATGTATTATACCCAGTCGGAAGTGGTATAGGCTATACTCAAATCTTTTCGTCCGTCTGTTATTGGATACTGTGATGGGTTATGTATCACATTCAATGTTTTTTTTTGTTTATAAGACAAAAACAGGATTTTTTTCAAATACCTTCCTTTTAACTAATTTAAAAGCATTTTTACAGGTCCATTCTTGCGAAGCAATAATGCAAGTTAAAGAACTGGTTTTACAAGTCCCTATTCGATATTTATGACATAACTATGACTAAAATCTTCAGAATAGTTCAAAGCACGAAATGAATACCTTTCTGTTGGACATGAGGAAGTGGACCGAATATCGATGACTGGATCATTTTCCACGAAGGCACATAAAACTACAGTAAAGTTCCGCTACTTTCAGCTTGGTCTTAATAGCATGTCGGACTAAATAATTAACAGGGTATTTTGTTCTTTATTTAATACTTTGGGACCATGCAATCTTGAAAAATTGCAATTTACAGTGTTCAATGTGGTCTTAATAGCGGTACTCTTCTTGTACTAGGAATCGCTGCGTGTTTTAGTCATTATCTTTGAAATCCTTTTCGAAGCTATCATAAAAAACATTTATACTCGTGTCACGCCAGGGTGACATCACGTCAGGTTTAAACACAATAAGTAAATACATATTGTTATAACGTTTAAATATTCGTTTGACTTCTATTTTTCATTTCAATTTAATAATCCTATAAATGTTTTGTTTTTGGTTGTCATATCTATTTACCATTAACGATCCGCAACTGCTTTACCTTTACGTATCTTTGCAATGAAACTGTTATAGCGACAACTGTTTCATTATAGCTGCTTGCATCACACGGACACCACTGTTAAATAATTCAATGATTTCTACAAGGATGATTCTATCCTACATTATCTCAATTGTTTAACCAAGGACATTGTGCTTTTAAAAGTTCCGGCGACTACAAAATCACGCAACAGGAGAAAATAACACGATACGTAGTCAAATAATGCAAAAATTCAAAAAAATATTAAAATAACATTAAACACATATTTAGTTCACCATTGTGTCATTCCCTCTGTAAAATGAATTCGACTCAAAATGTTATTAAATGTATAATGCAAGGAAACCATGCAGAGCGATTCATGCATAGGCCACACAAATACAAACACATCTGATCGTGAGGATTTAATATATCAAGTTTGAGGTCGAGAAGATCTTAACCACAATTCTAATGCGAGTGTCGCAAGATATAACTATGCTCAAGGCCAACTCATTTTTTAGCAAACAATGTTTCGTATTTCAAGTGACACTAACTCAGGGACCCGGTATGTCGGTATCAAGTATCACAGAGTATACATATATAAAAAAATAATTGGGTCATGGGGACCCAGATACGAGGTTTAAAGTAAAAAAATGTATATGTTATTTGTCTGCAGAAATAACTAGATATATTAAGTTTTGAGTTATATATAGGTTGTTGAAGGTAATTCGCATAAAACACGCTAATTTTCAGTTGGATACTAGCATGGGAAAGGGAAGTACCCAACAGTCCGGAAATATATCACAGACCCTATAGTTAACCCAGTATGAGTATATATATATATATATATATATATATATATATATATATATATATATATATCTCGCAACGATATCAATCCGATTACAAAAATCAGTCATGCACACCTGACTGATAGGGTGTTTTCATATCAGTTATTGTGTTATTGTTTAGACTTCATACCTATAAAACATATTGTTTTTAATGTTGAAGGTACGATCATGAACACCCCAAAAATGGGAAAACAGAGCAAGGTGCAAAGTGGAGGAAAGGTAAATATGGAGTGTGTCATCATTGTCAAAAACGTTTGTATGCTATAACGCTGAAGGAACAATTTGAATGCTTCATTCTTAAAAAGCTATGTCGAAAATAGCCTTGTTTTTGAGAGAGGACGAGCGAGGGAGAGAGAGAACGAGATAGAAGGGGAGAGAGAGAGAAAGAGAGAGAGAGAGCGAGCGAGAGAGAGAGAGATAGAGAGAGATGAGATAGAGAGAGAGAGAGAGAGAGCGAGAGAGCAGAGAGAGAGAGAGAGAGAGAGAGAGAGAGAGAGAGAGAGAGAGAGAGAGAAGAGAGAGAGAGAGAGAGAGAGAGCGAGAGAGGGGGGGGGGGAGAGAAGAGAGGGGGTCTAGAAAGGGAAAGAGGGTTCAGCTTACTTAAGAATTGTCTTAATGATCCTCCTTGCGTAATAAAATTTACATTTTGACTCATCCAACTTCGTCAGTTCCCGCACAACTGTTGGTCTCTCCAACTACATCGCTATGAAGAAAATATATTTAGCCGCGTAGAAAAGTCTAATGTGGACTGAACTGCGATGTAAAACGGATTGTCATAAAGTTCTGGCCCTTGGTCACTACACTTGATGTCAAGTTGTAGTTTGTCGCACCTAAACAAGTAAACACTAAGAAAGAGAGCCAAACCGCTGCCGCGCGGCAATACATTTATTCTAAAATAAACCATCATAGCTTCGTCTTAAAGGCTCTATAAAGGTGACAATCCGTAATTATTTACCGATTTTTAAATATTTTTTTTCTTATTTTATTTATAAAGGTTATCAAAATACAATATATATATATATATATATATATATATATATATATATAGATATATATATATATATATATATATATATATATATATATATATATATATATATATATATATATATATATATATATATATATATATATGCTTTTGGATATAATAACCATACAAAAATGAGCAATACAACTTGTTTTAAGCTCAAAATACAGTGTCCTCCAAGTCAATTGTGTTTACAAACAATAAGTTTATTTACATCGCTGTTTCCTTGGGAAGGTGAAAGTGAAAGTGACTCAGGTCACCAAAAATATATATCGTATATTTTCAACGTTTTCCGGTATCACTCACTAAGTAGGTTTTGTCAAAATGGTTAAAATGTTTGTATTGATCTAATAAGTTACTTTCTGCTGGTAAAAAGTTGTTTAAAATAGAATTAATATGGAATTTTCTTTCGGCTATTTTTAGCATACGTCACCGCCTTGAGGTTACACATCACGTTAGTTACAAAGTTGTAAACATTTCTTCAAATTATGAAACGGGTATATCTTCAATAATTCTTAACAACGTTGCACCTAAGCTGTGTTATAATCATTTTTTATGCAAGAGTAACTGAAATCCGGTAAAAATTATACTAGTTTATATGCATAATAATTGGCTTTGCCACCTTTATAGGGCCTTTAATATCTTAAAGCATAAGCAGATAATGTAAAGTGCATTTAAAAACAATGTCTGCATTACTCATAGGTTTAATATTTACAGAATGGCAACTTTCTTTGGCACGTAGAAATGAAGTTAATTAAAGGATCCGCTAAATCCCTTCTTGTTGTTAAAGATTTAATAAGGAGCGTCATAGGTATAATTTCCATATCGTTGTTATGAACCTATTACATGTAGAATTGAAATGTTTGAGTATCAAATAATAGACACAATGAAGGAACAACTAATACAAAGCTATTTATGTATTGAGAATCGTTAATGGAATATGTACACACACACACACATACACACACACACACACACACATGTAACTCTACAGATATTTATAAAACACAATGTATTATAATTTCATTATCACATGTAAGATTGTTCAAGTTATATGTTATAAGCAAATATATTTTAGTGAAACGTTGAATTCGTCTCCTTAACATGATAGAAACAAGAACCTTATACAAATAATGCGTTCTATTAAGCGGTATAAATAATCATTTTACAATTCATGTTTTGAATAATATGCATGTGTTTCAAATAATTTAAGTGCATACTGATAATGGTGTATGTGGTTTATACCTCATTCACCATGGTTGTGCTGATAACAATAGTGCACATTGTCCATCGGAGCTTATTTTGACAGCATAAAAGGCTGTAAGTTTCTCTGCGAAGAAAATAATATCCGGTTTATGATGGATTATTTTGATTGTATAAACAAACCTAAGGACAGACTGAACTTTGATTAAACTAACACTTTCTTGGAAAGTTAAACATATATTCTTCTATATATTAGTATTGCGCGGTAAATAAATGTTCTGTGTATGTTAAACACTGCTATGATGCGTTATGTTTATAGTTGACCTTTGCTTTGCACAGGAAATATGTCGCTAAAACCATTTTGTTTAGCGAAAATCTTCTCATAAAATGCTGCTGCATAATGCTTCATAATGAACATAATTACTTTCATTTAATGTTACACATAAGTAAATTTAAAAACTATGTTGAGTAAAACTTACTTATCTTTATGTTTGACGAAAATAAAATGTTGTGTTTTCATAAATGTATAATATGGTTTCAAATTAACATATCTTCTTTTGTATAATTATGTATATTGTTACGTGCATGTTTATTTTATATTGTAATGATATTCTCAAATTTGCATAGGATTCACCGAGTTTTTGTAACTTTCTTAAATAATTATTATAATGAACATTTGACTATGCTAGCATATATATGTTTGTTTTCATAGCTTGCGTCTAATTTATTCAAATACTTAGATAGTAATTTTATTCTTATCTGCAATATTTATAGTTATTTTTGGTATGACTCGGGGTACTATGTGTAAGTGTGTTCATCTTCCTTATATTGCTGTGGAGTTCTGCACAGATGACAAGAACTATTTTTAAATACCTTGTCTGTTTGACTACAAATACATTCAATACATTTGTTGATCAACTTATTTTTCCAGTTTTTTTCTCTGTAATCAGCATTGACATTAATTGTTGGAAATATGTTATGCTTGGTTTTTAAGACTTAAAATATAATTAAGATTTAATTTATCCTGTCTGGTTAACAGAATTAAAACTACTGATGATAATCTTAACTTAACGTGTCCTAAAGTTAGACATTCGGATCAACTTCTCTATGGAATTTTTTTCTGCGTATAAAATAAAAATATATTAACTGACAGCTATAAAATAATAATATACAGCAGTAAGTCATTTATTTATAAAGGTATGTTAAGACATTAACGGCATTTAAAACTAAAGTGACATCAGCATGAATTAGCAAACGACAAAGAACTTTTGTGAATTAAAGTTGTTTTGTTATCATCAATATGTTTCCCAAAGAATCGTTGATAAAAAGGGCCTCGAAATGCTGTTAACATTATTGTCTGTAAATAAAGTGTCTTTAAAGATAATATTTAACATTTTATCCATGTTATCATCATTCGGTTGACAAAAGAAAAGATCAGCCACTTTTAGAAGAGTATCGACATTCCATGTCAGCTTGCTCGTGACTTTCAACAGACATGTTTAAAATTTGTGTATGCTTGTATGTTTGTTTAAAATGCTTATATGGATCAAGATATTAACTTTTTTATCTATCATATTTTCAATGTGACAAATTAAGTCTGCGATGTTACATAGTTGCAAAGCCTGTAATTTTAAATGCTACAAGTAAGAATAATGCTGCAAACTACACATTGAATTGATCTCTCATGAAAAAGAAAATGTTATAGGTAAAATGACTTGTAACGCAATCCACAATTAAAACAATGCAGACAACTTTTGACGCCCCATGTTTATTTATAGTTCAAGTCAATATATTAATCAGAGATTTTACCATTTTTCGTATTTGTATTTATATAATTTCATTAAATAATTGTTTTCTATGATTTAGCATTGAATGAAAGAAATAAAAGTTTACATATATCATGATTGTTATTTTATATCACAGGTAATCGTATTCCTTTCATAAGAATGTTTGAACTTAGAATGTATAAATGTGATTTTAAAAATAAAAAGCACGGTTAAAATGCCGCAAACATCTTTTAATTTAACCTTATAAGTGTTCATACAAAACTCATTGTAATATCTTGATTGGTGGATTTTTAATAACAATCCATTTTTATACCTACATGTATTCTTCGCAGAAGAAAATATAACAACAGTATCAATCCCTCATTCAAATCTTCAACGTTGTATTTAAATATGTTATTTAAAAAGAGTTATGCTCTGCACATGAAAATTGATCTAAGGGGAATAAGTCAGTAAATCCTGAAGAAAAAGCTTGCAAAAGCTGCATTGTGTAAATTATGTATAATATAATAAATGATACTACCTAGTATTTATTTTATATCAATCATTCTTTGAAATATTTTTTTCAGTCTAAATAAGTCCAAATATAAGACCAGGAAGATACTTTACATGCGTGCTATCTCTCTTTGAAATAATAACAAACGATTCAATTTATTAACATATTTGTCAGGGTAGTTTTTCTGTAATCCACATTAAGATTAATTGTTACAAGCAAACCATTACTATTCATGGGACATTAATTTGTGTTGATTTTTTTGTTTTACCGATTACAAATAAAAACAAATACATCGGAAAATGACAGACGCAATATGTCTTTTTTTGCCAAAATACGAATTCCTCAAAAAGACGTGTACACGAAAAGACATATTTAAAAAGTATAATGCTTACGAATATAAATGATTTCATCGTACCATGATTTGAAGTGTTTTCTTTCAAAAAAAGATAAAATATAAAAAGAGAGAAGAGCTGGGTAAATTTTTCTTCTTTTTGGATACACTTTTGTGGCTTTATCTGCCGACACTCGACAACTATCCGGATTCTTACTATGTTGGTTATCTTGGATACCTTAGCTTTACATAAAAAACTGATAAAAAATATTTGATGAATCGCATTATCAATATGACAAACACAGTGTGCAATACACTTCAATAAGTCTTTTAAATGATGACAAAATATAGTTATCATAAGTGCGTTTTTTAAGTCAGGTCGAGTATATTAACAAAAAAATGATTATACTTCAAGTGACTCAAGATAATTTGTCCAAACTTATTGATGTGATATTGAATTATGTCACGGGATGCTTAAGAGTTATTGAGACTTTTTTTATCATTATCATTATTATATCTTTTTTACAATTTAATCACGGATAACCAATATGTTGCTGCTATCTTGCGCTTGACCTCAAACAAACTTGACTTTACTTTTGTGTTACCTCATCTTACCGATTCTAATACTGGTACATATAGTAGTTTTAGTTTAGTATGGAGAGATTTATACCAACAAACTGGTCTCCGATAATAAACAAGGAGTTTTGCATATCAAAATGTTCGTTATGTTCTGTAGATTGTGAAATTATTGATCATAAGGTTCAAAAGTGATGGGGGCTGAGAAATCCAAGATGGCGTCCAAGATATATGAAAAAAAAATATTTTTCTTATTCTCCTTTCTTCTTTGTGACATAAATGATGCTTATACTTCCGAATTACTATTTAATCTTCTTTTGGTTTGCAAAAATGTAATTAGTTATATTTTTGAGACATTTTCTTACTAATTTGTTACTAAAATCAAGGGTTAGGGTCAGTATTTATATTAATCTGAAATTACATTCATCGAAATTTAAGTATTTCCTCAAATGTTACTTAAGACATTTGGGATAACAAAAAAATAAAAAAAATGAAATCTTGTGTATATTTCGAATTGCTCAAATGTTTATACCATAATAATAAATATAAATTTATTTATAAAACGTTTAGCAAACAAAACCCGGATATGGTAAAGCGCTGCTACGAACCCCACGATATGTCTCACTGAAGTGCATATACATTCGCACCACCCACTATATTGTGTTTCAAAAACAAATTAAAACACTTTGGAACATATTGTTTAAAGCTTTTGTGTTTATTTGTATTTATTTATTATATCTGACATTTAAAAGTAATGAAAACTTCATTTCATGTATTGAATTTGAACATATATGTTAAACAACTAACACACATTAACATATTTTTTTATTTTTTATAAAAAAATATATATTCACTCTAAATTTACAACATGTTTCCATGGAATCACAATTTAAATACTAAAACTAACATTTATGAGAGTTAAAACACATAAAAATAGCAAACATTTACGAAAAAAGAGTCATTTTTTCGTTTTTCTATTTTTTCTATTTTTGGCAGCCATCTTGGACGCCATCTTGGATTTCTCAGCCCCCCCAGCACTTTTTATTTTTTTATTTTTCCCAATCTACATAATCTAACTAACATTTTGGTATGCGAAACTCTCTGTTTATGATCGGAGACCATTTACCCCCCTGAATATGCGAGTTCTTTGAGACAGTTTGCTCTACTTATAAAGGCATCGCTCACCTGGATTCAAGGTTTGTCAAAGCCTTGACCTGGTGTTCAAGTGGTTTACCTCAAATGAACCAGATTGAAACATAGTTTTATAATGTCAAGATAAATGCTCTGACCATCAATAATGGTAAATAATTGTGATTTCGGGAGTGTTTATATGGGTATTCAAAAGAGTTGACCTAGTGACCTAATTTTTAACACATGTGAACACGATACACTATTGGCATAGATATTGTCAAGTTAAGTATTCTGACCATGTTTATCCAGGTTGAGTCATGGAGTTTCAAGTTGTAATAAGGTTTGTCTAAGGTTTGAATTGGTGACCTAGTTGAAAAGACACGTAAACCGGATTCAATTTCAAGTTTCATCATAATAGTTTTATAATTTTGGTCTATACAGTTTTAAACTAGATATTCTCTTCATTGGGCCTGGTTTCAAAGCGCGTGATCAGGTTCAATATCGGCATTTATTTGGTATAGATTACAATTATCGGTTAGTTTCATAAAAATTGAGGCCTAAAGATGGCCTTGAGTTTGATAACAATTTTTGTTTTCTAAGCATTTGCTTGACCAAATGTTTGCCGGCATGTGACCCAGATTCATACGTATCATAGAATTTGTTGATTTAAAAAATTAGATAATTTTTATTGAGATTGAGTAACTTTTTTAGTCTCTATATTGAAAACAATTTTCTTCTAAGATTTGACCTGGTCAGGTAGTGTATGGATGCACGCAATCCAGGTTCAAAGGCAACTTAAATATTGTCACGATAAACTTTCTGACTTAACGTAATCAATATCGAGCAATTGATGTGCCTTCTAGAAAGGTAACATCATATTCGAAGATATAACTCAATGACATCAAGTTACATTAAAATTCGATAAAAAATGCGGCCTCTGATAATTGAAACAACATAAAATTTGATAACCGCACAACACACTGCATCGGATCCGGACTTATAATGTGCACAAGAACTAACGTTTACCCCTAGCTCTTGAAAATGTATTATTAATCTGATTTTTTTAAATGTTCCTAATTAAACGTTTAAAACGTTGATGTATCTGATCGGAATTGATATATTTACTAGAGTTTAAAATTCTATTCAATAGTGATCCACCGATATTAACGCCAACAGACAATTCTCAATGACCTTCACGGCTAAAAGCATTTTATTTATGGTCATTTTTAATACATTTTAAAGAAGCATAATATATATTTTTTGAATTGGTGTTTTAAAGCCTTCCTTAAATTAAAAAAGATTGTGTTAAAAATTCAAAGACAATTTATGAACATTTTTGATCATATAATTAACTTCGTACTTTCCTCTCATGTTTCCAGCATACAACAAATTTAGATGATCACAGGTCAAGGTGTTTTCTAGATATTATTTAAATCTTAAGTCTGATAAATAGGAGGTCCGTTTCATCACATGGTTTCAGTCGCATGATCCCAACATTCAAAACGTTACGAATAGTAGCATCAACTCTGTCATTTTGGTTACATACGAACGTGTTTTATCTGTGACAAGAGACAAGATAATAGTTCACATAATTGGAATAAAATAAAGTCTATGTAAAATAAATTATAAAACCAATTATCGTTTTAAAAATAATCATAATATTAAACAGATAAGTACCATTCTCTCACGATTTCTTGTATTAACCCCACTGTGAAAGGCGTATGGTAAATGTACAAGAAACAACAGCAGTTCATATGAGATTTGATTAATGGGAGTAGGCAATCAACAATCCAGGAGTAAAACTGAATCGTTTAATGACCTTAATATTGCAATTTGTAGAACATCTCATCAGAACGATCATATAGTAGGTTTGGTGGCGTGGGACTTACTCTAGGGCAAATATTAAGGGTTCACATGTTGAAATATTGCATCCTAGTATCAACATTCTTTATCATATAATATCTTTAAAACACACTTATGTCTTATCAAAGTAAGACTACTTGGAGCAAGTCAATCTTGAGAGTCAACTTAAAAGTCAAGAGCGAACAAAACAAATCAACCATTTTAACTGCATGACCAAGCAACTTGGAATATTGTGGTACTTGAACATATGCAGTTCTGACACATCACGTGATAACATTGTCTGCGTTCGAATTTTTTTCACATACTTTTTTATTCATTGTTCAATCCCATATAATTATCAGACAATTCACATTTAGTTTTCGATTGGTCATTGCCTAGTTGATGGTATATTGATGTTTGCGCTTTGAAACAAATAAATCATATAGAACTATTTAGTGGTCACATTTTGGCTACAATTTTCTAATTGGAGAAAAGAAGAACATACATGAAACGAATGATCGGATTTGTCTTAATTGTAAATGAATTTGAATTGTAAAATATCAACTTTTTCCTGGATAAGCTATAAGAATATGTTTCATTTTGTATACCTATAATGTGGTTAATAAACTATTTAAAAAACATACAAAATGATTGCATATAATACTTTTGTATGCATATATTATATAATCATGTTGTCATATAGCGTATCTGTGTAAACAAACAAATCAATTAAAAGTTATCTAACATGATGTGTTAAATGTAGTACTAACAAGGCACCTTTGTTAAATTCAGGCAAACATGCGACTCAGTTATTTTGTGCTGATGGTTCTGGGGCTACATTCTGCTCTTTTAAAAGGTTAGTGATACGAGTTTACACGTACATTTATATATGCACGTGCTTAAGAAAGAACAAACAAACGAATATTTCACAAGCATTGGTTAGTTTGTTCAGTTGGATGTTTTTTAATGTTTTCAACAGTATGTCATATCACATCACAAAGTTTATTACACTTTTCCTAAGTAAGCTAGCGTACCAGTACTAAGTGCACAGGAATTAGTGACCATTTCAGAACTTCAACCAAAGTATGGGAAAACTAGTCATACACTTGCCATTTTCTTTAACAATGTTTCATTGAACTGCTATGTTTGTAATGCAGAGTTGTGCTGCAGTGTTATACTTACTTTTTCTGTATCTGAAGCCACATCAACAGCATGACATCTACCACAACTACGAAACCTTCCACAACTACGACACCTACAACAGCTACGATAACTACCATACCTACGACACCTACCACAACTACGACACCTACCACAACTACGACACCAACAAAAACTACGATAACTACCATACCTACGACACTTACCACAACTACGACACCTACCATAACTACGACACCTACCATAACTACGACACCTACCACAACTACGACATCTACCACAACTACGCCAACCACCACAACTACTATATCTACCATACGTACGGCACCTACCACAACTACGACACCTACCACAACTACGACATCTACCACAACTACGACACCTACCACAACTACGATATCTTACATACCTACGACACGTACAACAACTACAATAACTACCACACCTACGACACCTACTACAACTACGACACCTACCACAACTACGACACCAACAAAAACTACGATAACTACCATACCTACGACACTTACCACAACTACGACACCTACCATAACTACGACACCTACCATAACTACGACACCTACCACAACTACGACATCTACCACAACTACGCCAACCACAACAACTACTATATCTACCATACGTACGGCACCTACCACAACTACGACACCTACCACAACTACGACATCTACCACAACTACGAAACCTACCACAACTACGATATCTTACATATCACGACACTTACAACAACTACAATAACTACCACACCTACGACACCTACCACAACTACGACACCTACCACAACTACGACACCTACAACAACTACGATAACTACCATACCTACGACACTTACCACAACTACGACACCTACCACAACTACGACACCTACCACAACTACGCCAACCACCACAACTACCATATCTACCATACCTACGGCACCTACCGTAACTTCGTCACATACCACAACTACGATATCTACCACAACTATGAAACCTACCACAACTACGATATATACCATACCTACGACACCTACCACAACTACGACACCTACCACAACCACGACACCTACCAAAACTACGACACCTACCACAACCATGATACCTACCAAAACTACGACACCTACCACAACTACGACACCTACCACAACTACGATATCTACCATACCTACGTCATTTACCACAACTACGATAACTACCATACCTACAACACTTACCACAACTACGACACCTACCACAACTACCACACCTACCACTACTACGACACCTACCACAGCTACGACACCTACCACAACTACGACACTTACCACAACTTCGATACCTACTATACCTACGACACCTACCACAACTACGATACCTACCACAACTACGAAACCTACCACAACTACGACACGTACTAATACCACGACGCCTACCACAACTACGACAAATACTTATACTACGACGTCTATCACAACTACGACACCTACTAATACTATGGCGCCTGCCACAACTAAGATGCTACCCACAACAAATGCAACACCAGCAACAACTACAAATCCAATAAGCATCTCTCATTTGCCAAATACCAACAGTACATCAACAGGTACGTAAGAGGTATAAATAGTGTGCATTATGTATGCGGGATGATGTAATAAAATCCGAATATTCACTACTTTTTAACCAATATGGTTCATTGCAATTAAAAACAAATCACAAAAAAGTGTTGTGACTAACGTTCGGTGGGTGATATTCGGCTCTGGTACTACTTAAAAGTACGCCGGGTACTCTTGGGTATAGTAATCAAAGCGCTGAAGGCGTTCGCTATTCTATAATCAAAGACGCAACTCATTTTTCACAATTATGTTATAGCTTCTTAAATCGCAAGTTTGAAATGAGCACAACCCATTAAAATTGATAAAGAGTGTGTCTTAACGAACAGTTTGAGATGTATGTGCACTGTTTGTCCTCATATTTATGTTATAGAGATAGCTTTAGTCAAAATAACAACAGTATGTCTCTTTTTTGACGTTCTGAAAGCATTCAAAATATGATGAAAATGGTATAATGAGAACCAGTAAATAAAAAATAAAATTTGCAATCGCCATGATATTAAATGAATATTGTTGGAATATCAAAAACCTATCACACTAAGAAAATAATGGGAATAGGAAATTCCCTTTACAAAACTTTTTTTGACAACATGTACAATTCAAAATATACAATAAGGTAATTTATGGAAATAAATTTAAAAAATCTGCGAGCAGTAGTTTTTAACCACGAATTAGGTAGTCATAAAGACAGCGATGTTTACTCTTTCTTTGTTGTTGATGCATTACTTGTTACCCTAGTAAATCACACGGTGTCAACCAGTCTCTTACTTTTGCATCGGTATGAAAGACTCGTGTGCTTTTTACCCAGCTTTTCATCTTTAATGACATCTACATAACGCCAGCAGGCACGAATGAATACCTTAGAGTATTTTATAATCTGATTCGAGAGAAAATTTTGCTGCAACACTGTGTCAGTACGCAGCGAAAAGGATGTAACACTGTTCAATGTACGAAATTCCGGACTACTCTCTGCATGTTCAAACGACACATATACATAAACTGTGGTCCAGTTACAATTACGCGTTAAAATCAATCTCGCAGAATTTCGGGGTCTTTACTTGGTCACTAAATTTTAAGGGAAGACAAGATTAACTATCGATAAACACAGTTTTGCTTTCAAGATCTGAAAAAAAAACATTGAAATAGTAAAGTGTTTCGTTATCTAACCACATATGTTTGCCGTACTTGGTCAGCACGTGTGGACATCGTTCCTGAACGCCTGTATAGGCTTCTCTTTTTGCCAGTGTACTGTATTTGCTTTTTCGAATTCAATTTAAATCGGAATGCATTGTGTTAAAATATGCCATTTACAAGTCGCAATGAAATTTAAAAAGACCCGCGTCATGCGAAAAATGGGTCTTATGCCATATGCGCCCATCATAGCCTGCGCATCTCTCAGTGTGGTCACGATATACACAATGAGACCATAAAACATTGAGTGATTTCATTGCGGACATAATCGCCTCTGACAAGGCTACGCAAATGCACAGGCTGGGCTTGAGCTACATTGGTCAAAACGCCATAAGACCCATTTTCGCATGACGCGTCCATGAATGTGTGATTTGAATGTTTCCAAAGAAAACTGCGTGTTAAATATTAACATACGATATATTGTGATGGTTGAGAAATACACTCATAATATTGAGGAACTCCCGTAGTATGATTTGTACCTAGTAACACCTTTTGTGGTTTGACTATAAGAACACACATTTCATGTGGTGAAAATACGACTAACAAGTGAAAACATACACACAATAGTTCAACTTTTGTTATCAATTTAGAAACGAAAATTTCAAACTTTATTTCAAAGTCAGCATTTTCGCAACTCATGTTCAACGTTTTATAAATTGAGAACTGTTAACACACTTTACCTTATAATATTGCGTTGTTATCACCCATGCAATTGAGCATACATACGCCGCTGTCCAGAACAAAATAACGTTTCCCGGACATATCAAATTTAACCCCTCTGTGGTAGCAAGCACTATCAACGAGGTTACGCAACATACGCGTGATAGTGTATTGAACTCTCGATATAACACTACACTTGTTGATCAGCCGTAGTTTTATTTTCCCTCGTCTATTAAAAGCCTCAGATTATAAATAACCTGTGCTGAGCAAAAATACCACGTGATTAAGACGCAACAGATAGTGGACTACTTTAATCATTCATAAACGTTATCTTCCGCGACACGTATATTTCTAACATTGTTTATTGGTTCTTTTCTATATACGCTCCGTTGAAAAATATTCCATTTAACACGATATTCACGTTATGTTTTTATTTTTGAATGAATATAGTTGAAAAACTCAACCTCTGGCATACATAATACAACTCGTTCTCAGGTTTACCGTAAAATCGAACAACAAACGAAGCAAGCGAACAACTAAAAATTACCCAGAGTATAGAAAATAAACAAAAAGTACCCCGGAGTATGGTCGGGTGCCTTAAAGGAATGTTTTGTACCCGGAATAAATTGCAGTATACGTAAGAGAGCCTGTGCTACTTTTATGAAGTACCTGGGCCGACACTGACCAAATTTGAGCGCTATTTTTAATGCACATTTAAAAAATAAATACTAAAAAGAGATCAGTTTAGAAAAGTAACTTACCGATATTTATAAAACACGATGCTACAAAATGTTTCATATTTATTTTTTAAGTTATAAGTGAGGTGATAAGCATTTTTAGAGAAATGTTGGGTTGAATTGGTATATAAAATGTGTATGAAACAGGACATTTGGAAATCATAAAATTAATACATTATATAATGCAGTAACTTAAATGATACTAATATTCATGTTAAGCATAATGTGCACGTGTCACAAATATTTTCAGCGCATTACGATAATGGAGCAACAAAGTCTGAGATGAACCTCTCCTTCACAATGGTGGTGATCACAGCAACAATAATGAATACTGTTCATTGAAGCCCATTTCGACGGCATTGACAGCGTTGGATTGGAAACTTTGATTGTATGATCAAAGCTAAGAACAGTATTTGTACTGCGATTAAAACAAACTCTGTTTTCTGGACTTTGACCTGTATAATATAAGTCTTTTTTCAAGTATTGAGATGTATATGGGTATTCTGTTATCATCGTGTGTACTTTTACGAAAGCTGAAAATATAAAGTTGAACTTTGGTTTGCACAACAATTATGTAGCCAATACTTTTATATTTGTTGTAAAAATATTCTGATGAAATTCTACTACAACATGATTCAAATAAAACAGAATTACTTCCATTTGATGCTCTACAGTGGTAAAAGTAATAGCAATGTTCAGTAAAACATACGTATAATTATCTTATATAAAGCGTTCACAAAGAGGATACCTTGCTTTGTCAGCAATCTATAATATGGTATCAATTTAAGTATCTTGGCGTTTTGTATAATTATGTTAATTTTTGTGTGCGTGTTTTATGTTTATGTAATGATATGCATAATATTTGAGAAAGACTTCACTTTGCATCAATTGATTGGTTGATTCTGCAATAAATATTTTATGAACATATGTCTCTTATAACATTACATGTTCGTTTTAAAGGGACCGTCAACAACGAATGACGAACAAAAAAGTTCTCAAATACCGTATGTGTTACAATTTTTAGTTTATATTGATTAAAATATCACGACTGGTATATTACATTATTTGAAAGAAGTTCATATTTTCAGTATGTTCGGTAATACAATTTCGCGATGTGAAATCGAAAGTACATCGCGAAAATAGGTGACATAACAATATACACACTATAAATAACGCAAGTAGATTTATCATTTTATATATAAAATATATACAATTCACTACGCATGTACAATTTGCATTCCTGGGTTTACTACGTGACGATGATGATCAATCTACTTGCGTTATTTATAGTTAACTTGTAGTTACCTGGTACACATACCCAGTAATTTTGTTACCGAATATATGAAAATATTAAAACTTAACAACACAATGTAAACTAATAATTGTAAAAAAAACGATATTTTAGAACTTTTCTTTGTTCGTCATTCGTGGTTGACGGTCCCTTTAAAGCTGATCTATGTATATAATAAATTACAATAATTAAATATTTTTGTTTTTTCTCTTAGCTTTGATATAAATATTATTTTTTGTGATTACGTACGTAGATTTATTTGTGTCTGTCTTCCTTTTTATTGTGTAGATGTCTATACAAATGACATGAAATATGCTTGGATAAGGTGTTTGTTTGCTTTCAATAAGATTTAATCGATTAGTAAATACACGTACGTTCTTGGATTATTTATCCGCATTCAACATTGAAGTTCATTATTGCAAACATGTTATTCTTGGTGTTAAATATAAAGAAGTGAAACTCCAGCTGCTGGAGCAGTATTAAATTCTTATTATAAACAATTAGTTGGCCCTTTATTTAAGGCAAGTGACCGATTGCCCAAACAGTACAATACAGCACAAAATAGCACAATACAAAACAACATGAACACATATGAGAATAAAGCTGGGGTCACCGCCTTGGAACGGTAAATGCAAAGCATCGGAGGTTTAAACGGGTTATAGAGCGCTCAACCTCACACTTGGCCCAGCAATATTAATGATACATTTACGTGTAAATAAAATTTAACCTCATAGCATTGTAACTCAAATTAAACAATAATAAAAGGGAATTAAAACGCATTCAATCTAATTACTATTTAATTGCTAAATAGTTGAAGACTTTTCAATCTAATAGAGATTTGATATGTCAGATCTGGTTGTCACAATCAAAGCCCCTAAGGGTAATCTTAACATAAGTTTGCTTATAAAAGAATAAAATGTTAATTTATGGCAATAAGCCATTCACGTGTTTAAGGCTTTTACATCGAAAAAATGCATCATAATGAACGAACATAAGACACAGAACTTTGTGAAGGGATTTCATCCATATTTTACCAAAGTAGCTTTGAGTATAAGGGCATTGATCTGTACTGTTTTTTTCATAATTTTCTGTTTATGTGAATAAAGTGTCCTGAAAGATAATATTACATATAGTATCCATGCTATCCTCATGCAGTTTACAATGGAAAAGATAAGACATATTAACAATCCATGTCACCTTGTTTTTTACCTTAAACAGACGTGTTTTAGCTGTTGTTGACCATAACCTTATATGAGTCCTACTATAAAAATATTTGACCGGTCACATTTCATTATGACGATTAACGTTTACGACGCACTTACACCAACCTCGTTATCTCGATATTGTCGGCTTTTGTCAAGTATTATCTAAAAAAAAGAAAGGCTTTTTAAAGTAAACATAATCTGTCTAAAACTGTTAAGTTTGCTTGATTACGAGGAACATACATAAACTAACATAGGAAGGCTAATGCTTATTTTGACAGGGTACAAATACTGCACTGTTATACACGATTACCTGTCGCTGAACAATTTTTTAATTAATGTCCGGATTCGTCAACCCTGTCACCCACAACCACAATATCTCCAAGCTTTATTTCACAAATGCAAGTCTTCGTTGGGCGTTTACATTCCAAGAGGAGGGTTTCTGATAAGATTTAAACTACGTAATTTAATAATTAATCATTTTAATGTAAGTAGATGTCATATGGCTAAGAACTGTTCAGAAACACCTCCGCAACATAAATCATAACTCTTTGAATTTATTGACGATCGATTTACACAGCTAAACAAACTAAACTCAAAGCCGTATATATTTTTAACGATATTTCTTGTTTAAATTAGGAAATATTGCTTTGGCCAGTTTCTCTAGGTCAGGCAAAAAAGAGTATATGATACTGTACACAATGCTATTGGAAACATACGTACGTTTTTATATTTTAAATACTTTAGTAAAACACGTGTTTCTTGATTTTAAAAAACAATTATCAATGATGAAATTGATCAGAACAAATCAATTTGAGTATCATTCCAAAGAAAAGAGCATATGGTTACTTATAAAATCACTTTTATTTAAAACAAGTGCTGTCACTTTAAAGACCAAATGGCAAAGAAGTATTAATCTTATCTTCAATAAAAGTTGGGAAAACAAATAAGTTTTATGTATTTAATTAAAATGAGAATTCTCTAAATGGCCTCTATAAACAGGCGAATTGTTATTGCACTTATTTTTTATAACTAAATTGAACATTTGTACAAGAAAATAAAACGAAAGACCTTATCTCCATAAATATCAACGAAAGAGTTATGGCTCTTGCGCTCGCCACTTCCTCTAAAAGTCTTCTTTTATTGTATGAAGATTCATTTCATTATCTTTGAAACGTTTTCAGTTATGATCTACACATTCAATTACAATATTTTACTTGGCTTTCCACATTAAAATAACAAGGACAATAACTAATAAAACACATAAAAGAGTTATATTTCTTGCAATTTAAAATCCCCATCTCTATGTTTATCTATGAAGTTTAATCTTTGTATCGTCAATATTTATTGAATTATTGAGTGCACAAGAAAATAAATAAGTTGCAACATGTCAAGTCAATAAATATTGAGAAAAAAGTTACTGTCCTGTTACTCTGCTTTTTCTCTGTTTATCAATTAACGAATTTCTATTTCAATTCAATCGATATTTTTCTAGTAATCCTTTTGAAAATTTATTTATGTTATGTATTTTATGTTCTGCTAGGTAAGCTGCACATACACATAAGCAAATGTGGGGGGATTTCAAAATTTGTTAGAAACAAATTATGGATCTTTTACCCAGCACTACCTCTATATGTACTCATTTAATATATAATTTGTTTAATCCTTTCAAACCCCTTTCAATTCTTGATAATACATGATCTTTTAAATACTAATGAATTTATGATTGGTACATGACAAATAACTGTGTAAATACTGAGAAAAGAGTATCGATTCATATATGAACATTTTCTCTTCAAGCCATCTTTCATTCTTGGAAAGTTAACTGTAATATCTGTAATTATTATGCACAAAATATACGGACTCAAGAAAATAAGGTAAGGACAATAATTACAAAACTGATATGAAGGTTCAGGGTCTTGTACTATGCGCTTCTTCTAAAAGTTGACTAAACATTTTATATAAATATATTGTATATTACGTGAGTTATGCTCTGCACAATAAAACTGATCAAAGGGCAATAACTCTGTAAAAGACATATATTGCCAAATCTTCAGTGTAGATGCTTTATTATATTAAATATGATAAACGATGATTGCAATAATATACTTTGTATCAATCTTTCTTGGAGAGATTTTTTGTCAGTTGAATAAGTTTCCTTTTTCTTGTCTTAGGACGTCTGGATACAAGACAAATCATCTACTTCATATGCTTTCCTGTTTCTCATCCAAAAAAAAGATCGCACTATTCAGTTTATCCAGGTTTTTGTATCGGGTGTTTTTTTTTGTCATCCACATGACAATCCGATTTTGTAAACTAGTTTTAAAGGTTTAAAAATATATATATTTACAAAAAACACTCAGCAGAATTGATTAACTGCATAATCTGTATGGATGCACATTCAATACTTTGGTTGCTATGTCTGCCAATTTATCACATTATTTACACGAGAAACAAAGTAGGTATTCCACTTGAAAGAATCTTGTTAAATGATGACAAAAGATAACTATCCTTAATCGTTCGTTTCAGTCAAGTAAGGTATCTTTACAAAAGAAGTGTACTTCAGGTGACTCATGATAATTTGCCTTAATCTATTTATTTAAGATAGATTGCAACTATAACTAGATACAGGATTAATATTTTGAATACGCTTAGTCAATTATGTGGCCTCTATAGTGGTCACAACGTTCTTCGATTATATGACATGGTGAGCTAGTTGATTACGCGCGTGAAACCTGGCCAAAATACTTTCAAGATCAAAATTCAGAACAAGTCTCATCAATATTTCGTAATACATGTGGCTTCTAGAGTGGTAACTACATCTTAATCAGATGACATATTCTTACAAATATTCATCAAGACTAGATGGAACTTGTGGCTTCCAAGAGTGGTCACAATGACACCACGATACAATACGCATAACACACGACGCGGCATGTCGGGCATAGACTGACCACAATAGCTCACCTTTAGCATTTCATGCCCAGGTGAGCTAGCCTTTCATGCCCAGGTGAGCTCAAATAAAATACTTGTCAAAACGTTGTCCTAATATGACAAATTAAAAGTAACTATACTGCATTTTAGGGATTCTTTTCGATGACGCGGAACGATAATGCTTTTTTAAGTCTCCGTAAGCGTGAAGAAGGATATTTTGAAGATAATTTTGCCCAAAAGGCTTGGTAATAATACAAATCTTAACGTATGAACTGGTGATGAAAAAATGTTACAACACTTCCGAGTTAATTTTATCTTCTTTCCTTTTTTTGTTTAATCACCTTTTATTTGCGAGGGAAAGCGTTGTTAAGGAAATATCGTGCTTAAGGAAGGCAGTTAAAATATCAGAAGCTTTCGTCTCCAAACTCAGATAAACATGTGGACAAGAAGGATTTCTGTGTAAAATGGTTTGTATTATAAAGGAATGCTTCTTTATTGTATGTGATTAAAATGTATCATTTTCTATGTTTATTTATAAAATTTAAATTGATTTTAATTACTAAATACCTGATTTAAAATATTGATCTGTACGCTTTGTATTAAGTGATCAAAGAAAACAAAGTGTTTTTTTTAATCTTAAAATGCCTTTGCATTCATCACATAGTCTTTTTGTATATAATGAAGACTTAATACACCAGGTCAATAAATATAAATATGGCTTTATAACGTAATTACATATGACTCTTAATTACATCCGTTCAGCTATCATGAAGAAAATTGTAAACTATCAATTGGCGCTTATTTTTTGGCGCTTATTTTGTTTTTTTACTGATGCCACTGTGTAAAGGTGTGCTTATACTTATTTAACAAACCGATTTTATTTTCATATTTTAGGTCCTGCATTCGATAGTACTGTTTAGAGACTAATTTATAAGCTGATGGCAAGAATAAGAAAATTTGCTTTTTTCACAACATTTTTTAAAACATGTGTTCATGATTATGACAAATATTGTGTGTTCAGTGACTTTTTCTTCATTTTTCATATTTTGTAGATTTTTTCAATCCACAATTTAAAGAAATCGAACAACCAATTTATTTATTATGCCTCTGACTTCAGCCATGGCACAACTATGTGCAATTATTAAGCAATTAATATTTTATTATTGCATGATCATGCGGCCTTGGGTTAAAATGAGTACACAACCGACATTAAAGGGGCGAAGCTTTAGCTTTATATGTTGAACACCTCATCAGAAGGAGCATACAGTAAAATATTTGATGTGGGACGAACAACCTAAATCTAGGGCGTAATGACTGTGTCTTTGTACTGACCATATATCTTCTTCTAATGCTGTATACTTACCAATGCATGGGCTACTTTGTGATTACACAATCTAAAATAAATGTTATGTATCAATCATTAATATAACATACGTCACATCAGAAACAAAGCTGGATTTTGTAGTATCATGTTATCTTTTAAAGTCCACATGTGGACATATTGTTAACACGTTTCAATATTCTCTTTCATATAATTAATATTTTTTAATAAAAACACTTATGATTTATTAACTTAAGACCACTTTCAGCAAGTAAATCTTAGAGGTAACAAGAAAAAACTAACAATTCCACCTTTTTATCTTCGGCGTAGACAGTTGCAGTACTTCAGAACATAACGTTTTGACGAAAAAAGGTTTTGTCATGCATCTAATTCCATTTTAGGCATATCATGTTAACTCAGTGCGTCAGTCAATTTAATTCAATATTGGTAGGATAAGTCACACTGTTCTGCCATTGATCTTAAGATTGATGGAATCATACTCAATAGAACTTTGAGAAAATATAAAGATAATGAACCATTTATGCTGGATTGACTCCAAGTTGTCATTGGATTTACAACTAAATTGATTCTTATTCATTATTTGTTAGTTTGAAATTTAAAATATAAAATCTAAAATAGTTGTTAAAATATATTATATTGTATAATATTGTCTTATTTTGATTTATACAACAATAAATTTACACTTTATTATTTAAATGCAGACCAACTGAGTTGATTTTTTTATTTATATGTGGATGGCCTCTATGTCAACTAGCAGATCAACTAAACATAATACAAACGTTAAATGATATTAATCTGTAGCAAGACATCTTTGTTATGTTCAGGCAAAGATGCGGATCAACAAGTGTGTGCTGATGGGTCTGGTGCTGCTTAACGCCTATTTACCAGGTAAGTGATACGAGTGAATACATGTCACACACATTCATACAAATGCAAGATAGGAGGCATGAACACATGCATTCAACATGTGTCCCTTTGACCATACAGTCAGCGGACCTTATGCACATAATGGGTTATTATATATGTGAGCATTATAATTATTATCATGGAAACAAAATATTAAAACAGTGTTTCATTTCGCCGCCTTGTTGCAAAAAAGATACCATGCTACATTGAAATAAGAAGGCACATGGTACCTTTTTGCTCCAATTGGGCGATTTGACCTCAGTGTATGTAACATTGTGAAGCGCTTAATTGTATAATTTATTTTTGTTAGTATCTGGAACAACAACAACAAATGCGAGCAACGACCAAACATCAGATTCTATGACAACGTCTCAAACAACCTCACAAATCATGATAGCAACCACAACAAAATCAAATACTACGATGCCCACCAGAACTATAACACCTACTTATACTACGATGCTTACCACAACAACGACACCTACTTATACTACGGTGACTACCAGAAGAACGACACCTACTTATACTACGATGTCAACCACAACAACCACACCAACTAATACTACGATGTCTACCACAACTACGGCACCTATCGCTACTACACCTACGACATCTACATCCACGACAACATCACCAACATCTACAACTAAGTCACCTACCATAACTACCACACCTACGACAATGACAGGTGTCACGACTACACCTACGACAAATACACTTACGGTAATTACATTTACGAAAACCACACTTACGACAACTTCACCCACGACAACTACAACTACAAATACTACAACTACCAAAAATACACCTACAAGTACGACAACACCTACAACAACCACGACAACTACGACAACTACATCTACCACGGCTACACCCACGACTAATTCACCTACGGCAACTACACCTACGAAAACTACAAATTCAAAGGCTGCACCTACGACAAATCATCAACGACACCTACCTCAACAACGACACTTATCACAACTACGACACCTACCACAACTCTGACACCCATCACCATTTCGACACCAATAAGAAAAAACACACATATTGTAACTACGACACAATATACCAATACGACAATTGCAAATTCGATACCAACTACGAAACCTACCACAACTACAATATCTACCACAGTTTTGACACCCACCACAATTATGAAATCTACCACAACCACGAAACCTACCACAATTATGACACCCACCACAAATACAAAACCTATAACAACTACAATATATACCACAACTATGACACCCATCACAATTACAAAACCTACCACAACTACGAAACCTACCACAACTATGACACCCACCACAATTACAAAACATACCGCAACTACAATATATACCAAAATTTTGACACCCACCACACTTACAAAAGCTACCACAACTACGAAACCTACCAAAATTATGACACATATAGCAACAATTACCACTCTAAAAATGGATTATTTGCAAAATACCACAGGTACCACAATCGGTAAGTCGGCGCTTATTATAGTTATTCCAGTATTTGTGAGTGTTAATACAATGCAATCCAGAATAGTACTCATAAACAAATATGGTTTAATGCAATAAAAAGAAACAATCCTACTAGAAGAAGAATCTTTTTTCCTTAAGATCGGACAAAAAATTCTATCAGGATTTACCTTTTCAAAAATTATTTTTTAAGAGTTATTTTATTGATATATATACAAAACGATAACAAAACATATTTTGATTGTTTTAGCTATATGCACTGAATGAGAAGAAATGAAGGAATGCTTTATTCAGTTGGTCGGGATAATTTGTGAAAAACATTGTAAGAACACTGACCATCATCATAATAAATTCTTCTCAACTATATTTATCATCTACTAAAGTAGAGTATAATTAACATGTTCTTCAATTTTTTTTCAGTGCAAAACAATAATGGAGTTGCAATGTCCGAGTTGTGTTTTTCCGCCTTGATGGTTGCAACGACTACAATAATTCACTTTATATTGTGAGGCTTTCTTTCACACAAAAGTGGATAGCATTGCATCTCAAATTATTTCAGACGTATGAAGGATATCTTTGAAAAAATAACATCAGTTTATAACAGGTTGAGTACGCGTTGTGAGTAAAACGAAAACTTGAATTGGCATTCAACATGTATACATTTTTATTAACGTGTGAACGTGTATATACATATTCTGTTCACATATTGTGTATATTCAACACGTGTATGATGGTTGTATAAGGAAAATATGTATTTTGCTTTTCTCTACAAAAATATGTTACATTTAGAAGTTTGTTTTTCATGAAATACAGATACAACATGATTGCATCATTAGTTCTATTGTATGTTCGACAACTGAATGGTACATAAAACATACAAATGAAGGGTTATTGTTGACATTTATTTGAACCAATATTCGTTGTTGTATTAATTTTACCCTCTCTGTGTCGTATAATTCTGTATGTTTCAGAATCGTCATAAGCATTTGTATGTATTATTTTTTTTATTGCTGACACACATCAAAATAGGTACATTTACCATATACTTTAATATTGTAACGACAATTTGTTTCTGTTAACGGGTATAATATGTTTAAAAAATTGTTCTCATTCAGATGATTTAAGTTCATTTTTGCTGCTATCTTGATATTTTGTATTACTATTTGACAATGCATATCCAAAGATAACATAACTAAAGTTGCACAATAAATATATATGGCATGTAATTCCGTTAATCCGTTAATAACATCACTGTCATTGAGCAAAAACTTTCTGATGAATCTTTGCCAAATATCAGCTGCATATGTGTAATAACTACCCACATTCAAACAGATATAATAATGCACTCAACAACAACATTTTGCAAATTGATAAATTAGGTAAGTTCATTTATATTTCCTAATTGAAACACGTTGAATTATACAGTTTCTAAACCTTGTGAGTTGTTTCACTGTAATCCACATTGAAATCTCTAGTTGCAAACATGGTATGCATATTATATTAACACTTGCAATGAAATCAATATTGTATGTCTGATACTTAAGGTTCGGTATTTTTGTGTACACGTTCACATCGGTCTTTAAAATTAAAGGCTATATCTCATGTTTTTATTCAAGTAATCTGCATACTATTTACATGGTGCATCAACAGGATCAGAACAGAAATAGTAACATAGTTTTTGTTTAAGTGTGCATTTTCAGAACTATGTTCGATGGTATCTCTTGCATTTAACTTCAAGCAAACTTTAGTCTGCTTTGTGTTACCTGACCTAATTGATTCTTCACTGATAAAACAATACTTGAAAGTAGAAATGTGTTTAAGATACTGGTGCCCATACAAAATATGTTGTACACAGCTAAATCCACTATATATTCTTAAGCAGTGTATTAATTTACAGCAAACGTTCATCAATGACATTTTGTTTTGTATTGATCTGTATTGAACGATTAGATACCCTGCTCATTGATTACGATTGATAACATCTAAAATTTTACAATTTGAAACAGATATCAAATTTGTTATCAATTACAGCAATTTTGAACATTTGTGTCGCAGATAAATATTACATAAATGTATTATCGTAATTACATTATGGAACAACATACCCGTCTACCAGTTTGTATTTGTGAGTGAACTATCCCGAAAGCGTTTGGTATCAACATTCGTGAATAAACAGCCAACATTCAAGGACAATTTAGTTGTTGAGGAACCGAGCCATCTATCTTAAGGGTGCAACACAGCGTCTTAGCAGTTACGATGCATCTTACTTTCAATTACTTTCAATGCATTTAATACTTAATGATTGCATAATATGAAAGAAAAGATGTGTGAATGATTAATTAAGTGTACGTAATATAAGCAAAACACAGGACTCGACATATTGTTTGTACGTATCGAATACTTTACCATATAAATAATCTTTTTAACAAAATTATGACTTACCAAACAAAGAGTACTTAAATAAAGAGCACTTAGAGCGGGTAAATATTTAGACTTATCTTCGAGATTAAATGAAAACTACAACAAGTCAACTGATTTAGCTTCATTATCAAGCAATTTAAAAACGCAAGGTACTTAAAAACATGAAGTATTGATTTGAAACGTTTTGTCAAGCATACCACTTGATTCTTGTCTCTTCATGTTAATGCAGTTTTCCTGTAAATTGAATCATAAAGTTAACATTTGTTCGCCACTTGTTCGAACAATACATGCTGAAAGTGCAGCTTTGAAAAACAAGATTCAACCAATGCTTGGTGTTAAAGTGTTAACATTTATAAACTTGGCATTAGTGAGAAAGGGCGGAACACATATTGATTATCGATATAACTCACCGTTAAGTGCAATCATTTCATAAGCTTTTTTCTCTTATAATTAAGAGAGTATTAATCCAGCACAATCTACTTTTTAAAATTTTGATTGAAATTTTAAATTATCTTGAAGACGCATTTACATGTATAGTTACGTTTAAATTTATTCATTTTAGCTTGATTGATTAGACATGGTGCAGCTTATTAAGACACTCTCGACAATGTTTGCTAGGTATAACCAGTTCTTACCCTTAGGAAAAACGAATGGACTAATCATGATAGTTCCATAATAAAAACATGGTCAAACCAGGATATATGATAATGTCCTGCCACATTTTAAAAATGTCATAACGATCGCAAAAACATATTTCAAACGCGAATCTATATTTGAAACGTTTCATTTAACACATATACTAGAATGATACGATGTATTGAAATGACTATGATGGGACACGATAGAGTGGCATTGATTTGGAAATCAACAAGCAATAGTTGATAAAGTTCCAGAATGTTTCTTCACAACCATAGGCATTTGATGGTCTATGTATATGCTCTGGCAATGATAATGAACTGAAAAGACATTACTATGACAAGGGGTGAACGGAAGAAATGTTGTAACTCATATTAAATAAAGAAGGAGATACGACAGTTTTCCGTTCAGCCCTCGATGAAAACCTTTGAAAGTAACTGTTGGCACATAATTCTGCTGCTACTGAGTATGATAATAAACAAATAATCTAATAATGTTCTTTTTTAAAGAAAGGAGATTTATTAATTATGGGCTTGAGAATTTAAGCAGTATCTAACACTGAAATGTGTTCCATGTAAAATATTGTATCCCTATTTATTGCTCCATTTTAATGTTTTTAATTTCAATTCGTAATAATATGTACACAATTTTCCTTGATTTAAACCCTTTCAGTCAGACATTTCAAAACTAATTTAATTTACAAACCATTCGGTAAACTTCTATTTCCTTTCTCGTATGTTAGAAGATTTGAATTGACCTATCAGAAACTTACTTTTTACACACTTATTTCAGAAATTCATGAAGATGTTATACTATAAATAAATGAATATTTTTATTTTTAACATTTGCGGCTGCAATGACCTTACAATTACTTAGAGCTTACAACACTTTTTCACTTTTCGAGACTCAAAAAAGTAGAGAAATCTTTCTTATTAAACACTTTAAACACAAAGTTATTGACTTGTTTAATCATACCGTCTAAACAACATTGTTTTGCATACCATAAACGCAATCGATTCGTCTATAATTTACTTTATATGTTTTGACACACATAAGTCAATTTTTTTTTAATTTAATGCAAGATTATAGTGAGCTACGAGTACATAAGTCAGGATGTTATAAATCAATTTTACATTAATTTTATAGAAATGCATTTATCAAATCACTTTTAAGTGTTTGAGCTATCTCCAGGAATAAAGGATGAATAAATAACGAACATTTACATAAAATATGTCTTCTGATATATTATAAGATATGTCGTTGAATATGTCTTACGATAAATCTTCATATTTGTCTTAGGATATGTCTAAGGATAATTTTATGGATAAGTCTTAGCATATTTTTTAGGATATGTCTTCAAATATGTCCTATGAAATGTCGAAGGAAATGTCTAAGGATATGTCTTAGAATATGTCTAAGGATTTGTCTTCATATATGTCTTAGGATATGCCTACGGAAATATATTTGATTATGTCATTAAAACTGTCTTAGGATATGTATTCATGTATGTCTTAAAATATTTATTGGAATATACATGTAATGCAGAATCCCTTGATTTGAAACTTTGACTTAAATTAAAGCTTTATATCAAATATATACTCTGTGCAGTAACTTATCAAACAATTGGATCTGGTCTGAAATTCTCTGTCCATGCATAAGCTGGCCTCACAATAATTTTGTTTTCATTAATGAAAGCCTAACTGATTAATAACAGCAGCAAAACAAATGTGTTATTCAAAGTGAAGATGTTCATGGAAGCATTTTGAGAAGACCATACAGGACAATCAATATGTCTTTTGTCTGATAGTCCTTTCTTGTAACCTCACCTTATTGATTCGGATACTGATAAAACAATACTTGACAACACATATTTCCCACGTGGCAAATGACATTTACATTTCACTTAAGGGGCACAAGTTGAAGGGACTTGAGATAATCTTTACATTGAAACGGCTGTATACAATCATTTTGTTATCTTCCAAAACAAACATTGATGACGGATTTAGTAATTTTCTTCAAAAAGACTCAGTACTTTTGCGAGCGCTATCTAACAAACTGATTTTTGAAAAATGTTTTACACTTTAGTGACATCATGATTTTCATATGTTTTGTTAAAACTTGCATTTGAGAAGAAATATGTTTTTCTAAAATATCGTATGCAGATTTAGTCTCTAAAATCATATTCATCTGTGCACATCGATGATTTCAGTGTGAAAGGTAAGTATGTGAATCAACGTCTTTGTATGCATTTGCCTAATTTGTTTGCAAAACAAAATTAAATAAGTATATATATATATATATATATATATATATATATATATATATATATATATATATATATATATATATATATATATATATATATATATATAATAAAAGTAAAAACACGTGTCTGGGATTTTAAATATATATTGATTTAGCCAACGCGTTTCGCATAGCTCATCAGGGCATAATACAATATATTACAACGTCAAAATGTCATGGAGATAACGTCATATCAATTATGACGTCATAACGTCAATAAATATTAAATGAAATTTAATTTGGGTTTAAATACATGTATAAAATGTTGTTCTTTTGCTAACCTAGCTGAAATATTGTTCGAAAATAGCTTATAAAATGGAAATATTTTAAATTTTGGTTCATTATGTGAACATTCATCTAAATGTTTACTTAAAGGCATCTGTCTTGTTGAGGGGTCTCGCATTTGTTGTTCATGGACAGATCGCCTATTTCTAAGTTTATCGCCAGTTTGACCTATATAATATTGTTTGCATCCATTGCATAATAATACATAAATCACATTTTGTATATCACATGACATATTAGTTTTTATTTTGAACATTTTGCCATTAAAATCAAAAGAATTCCCTTCAATAATATAACCACACAGGGCGCATCTAGAGTCATTACATTTGGATACTCTTGGTTCTTGAGATGAAAAGTAAGATTTGGTTAACAGACGTTTTAAATTAGGTGGCTGTCGCTTACATTTTATTATCTTCTGATTTGAAACTATTTTATTCATAACCGGGTCTGTTTGTAAAATGTCAATGTTGTTTTTTAATACGCCAAACAGTTCTTTATTTTTTGGATTTTGTGTTGAAATAAATGGAATTATATTACTCTTGTCTTTTTGTGTTGATTTTGAAAGTAATTCATGTTTAGGGATGGAAAGTGCTTTTTTAATACCTGTATTTATAATAGATTGTGGATATTTTCTTTGAATAAGTGAATGCTTAAGTTCATTTAAACGTTTTAGTTTAAGTTTATCATTCGAAACTATGGTGCAGATCCGTTTCGCTAAAGTGAAAGGAATATTTATCTTTGTGTGTTTATTATGACACGAGGTAAAATTAAGATATTGTTTAGAATCAGTTTCTTTGTAATATATATCAGTATTAATTTCAGTTTTGTTTTTTATAATCAATATATCAAGAAATGGTAACTCGAGTGTGCTTGTTTGCATTGTAAACTTGATATCCGAATGTAAGTTGTTTAAAATAGTATAAAAGTTTTGAAGTTCATGGGGAAATTTTGTCCAGAAAATAAAGCAATCGTCTAGAAATCTTTTCCAAAATGTTTTTATAAAAGAAAGAAATTCATCATTATAAATTGATCCAATTCTTGCATATAGTTTTTGTTCTAAAAATCCCACTACCAATGTAGCGTATGTTGGCGCGAATTTAGTACCCATTGCAGTCCCTTTAGATTGGTTGTAGTACTTATCATCAAAATTGAAGTTATTATTTTCAAGTATTATTTTTATGCCTTCTTTTATAAACCGTTGCGAAAACCTTTCATTAACCGAATCTGGATATTTTTGAAGCCAATAATCAATAGCTTCTAAACCAAGAGTATGCGGTATATTAGAATATAAATTAATTACATCAAATGATACTAATGTACTTGACTCTGGAATTGGTGAAGGTATATGTATTAGGAAATCTATGTTATTTGTTATATTGCTATTGACATATTTTACAAACGGTTTTAACAAGATATCCAATAAAGAACTTAAACGACTTGTTTCACAGTTAGTTCCAGCGACTATTGGGCGAAAGTTTAAATCGTCTGGATCCATTAACTCTATATATTCTGAATTGCTGTGTTTAATTGCATCCTGAACGATTTTACTTTTATGAATTTTTGGAAGACCATAAAATAGGCTTGTTTTCCATTCGAATTTTACTAAGAAATCATTTTCCTGTTTAGTTAGTTTGTTATTTTCCTTTAGTAAATTGCGTATTTTTGAAAGTGTTATTTGACTACCATTATCAGGGATTGGTTTATAATATTCAACGTCATTTAACATTGCTAATAATTTTCTTCTATAAAAGTCTGTATTCGAATGCGAATGCGAAACGCGTTGGCTAAATCAATATATATTTAAAATCCCAGACACGTGTTTTTACTTTTATTATATAATATTCACAATCTGGATTATTACATTTTACTTATATAACTATATATATATATATATATATATATATATATATATATATATATATATATATATATAGTTATATATAGTTATATATATATAGTTATATATAAAGTTATAGATATATATATATATATATATATATATATATATATCATTTTTAGGAATTGCAACGAATATCAAAATTGGTATTCGAACATTCGGTTATTAAAGTATTCGAACATTCGCTACTGCGGTATTCAGTTTATTTAAATAAAACATGAAAGTTAAACATAATTCATTGTGAACAAAATTGCAGTATAAATATTATTAAAACGTGCAACAAAATGCATTAGTATACATAATATTGTAATAAAATACATAATTAGTATACACTTACATACTTTTTAAAAAGTTTACTTCCAAACAGACCTAGTATATAATGGTTATGCTATCCATATGGATATCTCGAGTTCTTCTCGGATTTTCTGAAAAATGACATTCCATTGACGCCCAGGTTACACAGGGATGAAAGAACAGGTGTTGATTTGTCGACAGTGCCAAAGATTAGAAAATGATTAACGATATATGCCGGAAATCACGGTCATGGAACTGAATTTTCTATTATGCGCTTTACACTATTATAAATTGAATAAACAGTTACAGCCACCTCTCATAACATAAAAATAATTGCGGGTTAAAATGTGGGGTAGACACCTATTTTGTGATGGACTAAAAGTTGCAATTAACTTACATAATATGCTTATTTATAACACATACAGCCAATGGCATTTACAAAGAAAAACAATATTTGATTATTCGAATATTCAAATAATTGTTGTCATTCCCAGTTATTTTGTACGTAAATGTTCATCCAACTTATTGTTTTGTCAACTTATATATATGCAAAATACATGTTTATGTCTTAAACGGAGATTATACGATTTTGTCAAATATTTATGAATTTATATACAATTTGTAAAACAATTATTAAACATTTATTTCAATATAAATTAAACTAAACGTTAAGAAGAACATGTGTCGAACAATGCGAAATCAGCCAGATATTTAATTCTGAAATCGAAAATGTCTATACAGTCGAATTCTCCAGCATGTATATCCTGCATGTACGATATGAATCTGAATTCAGTTTTACGGATCATTTTAATTTTCTGCAACGATATCTATTCATACGACACACGAACAATAACTCCGATCCGAATAAAAAAAAACGAATGTTTGAGTTATTGTAATAGTTTTCCCATAATACATTTAATTTTTGTTGATTATGAGTTGTGTCGTTACTTCCTAGCAAAATTACCAGTAAATCATTGTCTTATTCATTCAAAACACTTCGAAAACTGATTTTACTCATGATTCTGCTAGTCATGAATTGTTGACCATGACATTTCTCCTCATGTACCTAAGACCATGATACAATTACTATTGTTTTGCTCCAAGCAAGCTATGTGCTGTTTGACATTATGGAGAAGTATGTTCTGGTGGAGTCTATCCAAAACCTGGAGTCATACGGATGGACAAAAAGTGCATTGTTTAATACCACCAACCCACTAGGGCCATAGTATAAATTAAACTGATAAAAAACACCTGCATAGCTATTTAATATCAATTGTTTAGTCCTGTGTCTCCAGAATAGAGACCACGACACACAAAATCATCCTTGTTTAAGTAAATTTAAAGTGATATTATGGTCATTTTTCACTGTTGAATTGAGCTGAAAAGAATTAACAGGTCAAAAGAGTAAGTTAAAATGTGGTTACTGACCAATTATCTGCAACTCATCTTGCTACCAGTTGTTAATAAAAATATATATTTTATATCATATATTTTACGTGACCCACCCAGTCCTGTAAGCCGAAATGATCTGTAAAACAAAATGGTGTCTTTGTGTCGTATAAACGAATCTGCACTATAACTAAATTTAGGTTCACATTGTACATGCGTGATTAGTTGTGAAACGAAATTACGGTTGATATTCAAATGCATTATTTTTCTCTTTCCGGGATATTGTTTTAGTATGTCGATGCTGCATTAACAAATATAAGTGTATATGAAAGTGAAAACACAAAAAATAAACAACGGTTGCGATATAAACCTAAAAACTGTTAGATACCCATAATATCACTTTAAACAAGTTAGAAAACTGAATATTATGTCTGCCATTATATTTATCAACAATTCTTTTTCGGTAACAGGTTGACATTATTTTAACAGATTGTCTTTAAGCACTCACTTAAAGAAAAATGGAGCCATTTAAGAACTTCAACCCTTACAAGTTCTTATTCAAGATTACTTTATCGCCCTGTTATCTCTCAAATAGAAAAATCAGTGTTCAAACATCACTTGAGCCTTGCTCTGGGAAAACAGTACCAACTGCATGTGCCTAAAGTGATGTCCCAGATTAGCCAGAGCAGTTTGCTTATCAGGGACAACATTGTCTTATTTAACGAACTTAAAAAAAGTCTCTTCTTATTTAATATCAAGTTTAGGTGGATATGTGAAAAATCGTACTTGATTAGCCTATGGGGACTGCAAAGGGACTGCCTAGTAGGAGGCTCAATTGTATTACTATTATCAATAGGAATCTGACTAATGCATTTCCGTCAAGACCTACAACGCGAACTGGTGACGTTGCACATCAATTGATTCTAACTCACTGAAGAGATTATTTTGACATTTTGACATACTTGAAAACCGCAAACTCATTGGTTGTCATGCAAACCTTCATATCTTGAAGGAGTGTTTACATGAAGGAGTGTGACATGTGAACCTGTCGTGAGTAATTCAACATTAAGGCCTGCAACTGAATCTGATGAAAATGTATAAATAACGCTTACTGAAACAGTATTATATTATTTTGTGATTAAGTTTATTATGTTCAATGTCGTATTGGAACAGCCAGTTATGTCTAAAAATTATGTCCAACTTACACCAAATAGATTGAAGGACTCATGTGAGGCAACCTAAACATATATATAAATGTTCACTTAAAAGCATCTGTCTTGTTGAGCGGTCTCGCATTTGTTGTTCATGGACAAATCGCCTATTTCTAAGTTTATCGCCAGTTTGGCCTAAATATTTTTTTTTAATCCATTGCATACTAATACATAAATCACATTTTGTATATCACATGACATATTAGTTTTTATTTTGAACACTTTGCCATTACAATTATAAGGTTATGAATAAAATAATTTCAGATCAGAAGATAATAAATCGTAAGCGACAGCCACCTAATTTAAAACGTCTGTTAACCAAATCTTACTTTTCATCTCAAGAACCAAGAGTATCCAAATGTAATGACCCTAGGTGCGCCCTTTGTGGTTATATAATTGAAGGGAATTCTTTTGATTTTAATGGCTTAATGGCAAACTGCTCTTATCTTATTTTTGGTATCTTAGCCCCAGTGATTGAACTATTTTAGGGATTGCAGAGACAAAAGCCTTTTTAGGATTAGTCTGACTGGATGCGTCGCGATGTTATGAATGTTACTTAGGAAATATTATATATTTGTAGCTTAAATTAAGAACGATTGGAATTCAGTGTGCATGAATTAAAATGTGGATTCTTAGTACAGTGATATCACAGAGATTGTTTTTGTTGAGTTACCACATAAATATGATTATAATTTGCATTTTAACATGATTTTGTAAGAAATTTTCCAAATTAAATATGAGAGATGCTTTTAAATATGTTATGCTTGTGATCAGGTTTTCCATTTGTTGTTGTTTATTGGGTAGGATAAAAACACATATTTTGTTCTTTTCATCAACCAGAGAGAGAGAGAGAAAGAGAGGGAGAGAGAGAGAGAGAGAGAGAGAGTGAGAGAGAGAGAGAGAGAGAGAGAGAGAGAGAGAGAGAGAGAGAGAAAGAGAGAGAGAGAGAGAGAGAGAGAGAAAGAGAGAGAGAGAGAGAGAGAGAGAGAGAGACTAAGGAACATGTATTCAATTTTATATTGTGTATAGATTTTTACGTTATGAATATATTAAAAAATATTTTATTAAAATCTGTTTGTTTTTTTCAGTACTGAATTTAAAAACATAATTCAACCATGAACATCCAGGTGCTGATGGTCGTTTTGTTCGTTGCCTTTGCTGCATGTAAGATTTGGAATGTATATTATTCTATATAATGCAATAATTTTCCTGTATATTCAATGTGGGGAACCCACTATAACATTCTACTGAAATCTTGTGAGCACTGTCTTAACTTTCCAATACAAGCCACCCTGATGTTTAGTGTGCTTACATTTTGAAAACAATTCTCCAAAGTTGACGAAATTTAAACCTAGCATTCAAATGTTATGCATTTTCCAACATTATTAAAGTGTTTCGTAAACATGAAAAGAAGACAAATTGAGAACTCTTTTATAACTCTTTTTGTCCATAAACAAATAGACATAACAGAATATTTCTTGTAGGCAGAAATATAGACAAACATATTAAAATACCCAGAATCATGGTCCTAAGAAAATATTTTTTAATCTGCCATAAGTGCCATCAACCTACCGAAAATGTTAATGGGTTTTCTGCATTGATATTATAGTGATTTGTTTTTAGCTCACATGAGCACGGCGATTCACGTTTAATATACGTTATGTTGTTGTAAATAAGAAAAATGAATTTCTTCTATTTTTTAAAATGCTTGTGTTTTTTAACATTACCAAACTTGAGAAAAACATTTACACAGGTCGGGGTACTACAACTACTTTGACAAGCTCTGCAAGTAATGTAACAGGTAACTTTTAACTAATTTAGATAATTGTCATTTACTGTTTCTCCATTGTCTTCATATCTTAACTGTACTATACTGTAATATAATTATAAAGTTACAGAATGCAAGTATGAAACATACATATCATTATAGTACTATGCATGTGTCCATATACATCACATATATCCTCACATTCCACTTTTGTCTGAAAACTGCACTTATGCTCAAAACAAGTTGTTGATTGTCACATTTGAGTTTTGACCTTGATTTTTGAGGAAATAAAACGGGTGATACAAGCACTGCGAAGTGTGCTCACGTTCGTCATTTGATGAGGGACATAGTAACAGTCCAAACAATCTGCTTTTTAGGAAGGACATTAGGCATTGGCAAAGACAGACAGTGTAACTTCTATATGCCCCTTTCGCCTAATTCATTATACTGCAACTACTTCTTCTGCTAGTATTGTCATTCATGAAAATGTTTCAGACCCGATAGGTGTTATCATTAACTATTTTTGTCTATCTATCAATCTATCTATCTATTCATCTATCTTTTTATGTATCCATATATCTATCAATTGGATTAATTGTAAATTAGTTTATAATGTTAGACATCGGTCATCTATCTATCCATTTATCCAATCAAGCAGTACGTCCGTCCGTTCGTCAGTCCGTCCGTCCATCCATCCATCCATCTACTTTTTGAGCTATTTTTAGACCAATCTTACTTTGTTCCTCTTTTATCTTTTTCTATTAACACTGCAACTACTTCTATTACTTTACTACTATTAGTAATGTTATTCTGGCAAATGTTTCAGACTGCGGAAACCTGACTGACGCTGCATTTTTTAACTTATCCAGCTTTCTTATATATATAACCTTAAAAATCTTTTACAGTGATGAACAAAGGAGCAAAGTAAATGTCTTAGATTTTTTAAAGTCTTGTCTTCTATTATGCAGCAAACAGCACTGGGAATGGCAGCAGCACCACATCAGGTTAGTTAAGTTACTTTAAAATAAGAATGCCTTGTCAACCATTTAAGATAATTGTCATTTACTGTTTTAAAATTACTTTAATATCTTAACTATTTTTTCAGGGAACAATATTCAATTATGCAATTAAGATAATATTATTTAACACATTTGTCAATACACAGCATGGATGTCCCCACCTTCAGCTTTTGTCTAAAACTTCCACTTTTTTTAAAATAAGATGTTTCCTTAAGTGCTATCTCAACATACATGATTACCAATTATATTATTAATATCTGACTTTGTGTTTGTTACTGTGTAAAGATTATGGTTTTCAAATTGGGAACAATATTTAAAATATATATGGGAACCAAACGAACGTAATCAACCCCAATTTATCTGGACTTTCAATAGAAAAGATATTTAAGATTTTATTGCATTTCAATAACACTTATACATGAAAATATTCAATTACCTTGTGCTTTCTCGCACAATTATTTTGATATTTTCTGATTCAGCTTCTACTACGATGACTACCAGTACTTCAACAACAACACCCATATCAACTTCAGGTATCAAAAATCTGTGATTATGACTTTCATATTCTAAATGCAGTTTTTGTGAAGAATCTGTCTCAATATTCTTTTTTTTCACATATAGATGTAATCAACCTGTACATGTATTCTTGATAACTACCAAATATATAATTCCTTAATCATAGCAGGTATTCATGTTTATATATTTTTTATTAACACACCAGTTACTCATACACAATTCGAAGTAACTTAAGGTGAGACCCATTCAAAATTACAAAACAGATCGACTTCACATTTGTATTACAATTTTGGCATTTTGAAACTTCTAAAATTATCTTCATTCATATACATTACAATCCTATATAATAAGTAACCAAGATAAAAACATTATAGTCGGAGGTGATTTCAATATTGTTCTTAACCCATTGTAAGATAAAACAAATGGAAATCTTCATACTCACTCAAAAAATAAAAACATTTCGAATAACATTATTGACAACTACAATTTAATAGACATATGGCGTACAGTTAATCCGATTGAAAGAAAATTCACATGGCACTCAAATACAATACACACAATATTTTGCAGATAAGACTTCTTTTTAATATCTGTGTCACTTTGCAATATTATCGACACATGCAATATAAAACCAGGATTTATAACTGAACACTCGCTAGTTGAACTAAAACTGCATAAAATACAACCTATAAGAGGCCCAGGGTACTTAAAACTTAATAATAGCATCTTATTAGACACACAATATCAAACACAAATAAAACAGGAAATCACCGATACAGTTCAAAATAACAAAGATGCAAATCCAAACACCTTATGGGAAATAATTAAAGGTTACATACGTAACACAACAATAAGATACACGCCATTTAAACAAAAAAAACACACAAACTTGAAAATGAAACCATAAAAATCATTGAAACACTTGAAAAACAGTTGCCCGAAACAAACACAAATGATACCACCGCACTTGAAAATGAAATTGTTTAAAAAAAAAGAAATATTAGAAGGAATTTTTCATACACACCTCAATGGCATAATACTTCGAGCGCGGGCATAGCATGTTGAACACAATGAACAAAATACAATATACTTTGCAAACATTGAAAAACGTGGAAGCGAACAAAAAACTATGCACTAATTAGTAGTCAATGGCAAAGATATAACAAATAGAAATCACATACTAGAAGAGTAACGCCTATTCTTCGAAACGCTCTATAAACGAAATAATGTTGAAAATAACACCCTCTTTAAAAACACACATCATGCTTTAAATGAAGGGGAAAAAAGGATGTGACGGATTCCTATCAGAATATAAATGTGGACTGGCTCTTAAAGAAATGCAAAATAACACAAGTCCGGGATCTGATGGCATCACTATCGAGTTTTATAAAATATTTTGGAACGATATAAAAACACATTTTACTAATTCACTAAATTATTCATTTAACAAAGGAAGTCTAACCACGCTTCGAAAGCAAAGTATAATATCACTCATTCCAAAACCTGGAAATAACTTAGAATCCCTGTCAAACTGGCGCCCGATTAGTTTACTGAACATTGATTATAAAATAGCATCTAAAAGCATAGCAAACAGAATTAAAAAAATATTACCATCAATCATTTCAAGATCTCAACCCGGTTTCATAAAAGGACGATACATTGGTGAAAACGTTCGTCTTATACAAGAATGCATTAACTATTTCAACAATTCAAATAATTCTGGTCTAATATTCTTTGCAGACTTTGAAAAGGCATTCGATTCACTTGATCATTCGTTTATGTTCGCTTGCTTAAAAAATATGACCTTTGGTGAAAGTCTCATTAAATGGGTAAAACTGTTCTATGCCGACCTTAAAAGTAGAATTACTAACAATGGCTTCTTCTCAAACAGCTTTAACATTGAACGAGGGCTTCGACAAGGGTTTCCACTTTCATCATCGCTATTTATTATATGCATCGAGTATCATCTATCACATCACATCCAATTAAATAAACATATAAATGACATATCAATAGAACCTGACGAAGAAATTAAACAGTCCCTATTTGCTGATGATGCAACTTACATTTTAATTGACAATTACGATTCTTTCCATAACCTAATAGAGTCACTAACCCTTTTCGAAATAACATAGGGTCTTAAACTTCACACAAGTAAATGTACTGTGCTACGAGTAGGTATATTAAAACAAAGTAATGTCCATTATAAAAAAATGAAATTTAACTTAACATCCGATGAAGCCACAACGTTAGGAATTACATTTACAAATAATGAAAATCAAACAGTTCTAAAAAACATACTGCCTAAATTACAAAAGTCTAAAAACTGCTTAAAATCATGGCAACACCGTAAACTTACATTGATCGGAAAAAAACAAAGTATTAAAAACGTTTGCACTGCCTAAATTAATTTATTTATTAACAGTTCTCCCAAATCTACCAAATGACATTATAAACGATATAAATTCAACAATATTTTATTTCATATGGGACGAAAAACATGACAAAATTAAACGAACTCAGTTAATTCAATCCGTAGCAAATGGAGGTATCAAATTAACGAATATCGACTCATTTGTGAATGCAATCAAATGCAGCTGGGTTAAAAGATACCTAGATAGTACCAATACGAGAAAATGGAAAATATTCTACCAGAAAATTTTAAAAAGATATGGCGATTCCTTACTTTTTTAATGTAACAGCAGCAATAATTTCTTACATTTAATTTCAAAAGAAAACATATTTCTATCTAATGTTCTATCAGCATGGAGTAATGTTACTCATAACCTAGAAACCCAAACTAACAGTAAAACTATTTTATGGAACAATAAAGACAATAAAGCTTCAAACATTGAGACGTTTTTCTATAAAGATTGGTTTGAACGAAGCATAAACTACTTCGACCAATTATACGACTACATAATCAAGGACTACACATTAATAAAAACATACTCATACATATTAAATCTTTAATCAATACAAATAACACACCATGTACTCAAACAACATTTGTAGAAAACATACTTGCAAGACAAAACAAAACGAAGAAAATATTTTACACACTACAAATTAAAAACCCTATAGAAAACTCCAAAACCCAAAATAAATGGCAAGTCCTTTTTCGAGAACAAGAACTTAATTGGAAACAAATATTTATCATGCCATATAAAGCAACTATAGAAAGCACACTGATAAATTTTCAATATAAATACGTCCGTAGAATTATAGCTACAAATAAAAATCTCTTTATATGCAAATTATCTAACTCCAATTTATGTGACTTCTGCGGTGAAAATATCGAAACTATAGAACATCTATTTTGGGAGTACAAACACATCCAGCCTATTTAGAACCAGTTAGCATCCTTTCTTGAACAACAACAACTAAGCGTTACACTTTCCTATTTAAGTGTAAGTTTCGGAATTAACTCATTTAAATTAATAGAATTTAATAATATTGTTAATTTTATTCTTATATTGATGAAATATTTTATCTTTAACATGAAGTGCAGAAAACAAATACCAAATTTTAATTGTTTTATCCATAGTCTTAAACTTAAAATCCAGATTGAGAAAGAAATAGCCCTCAGTAATGACAAATTGCAAATCTTAAATCAAAATTGGAATCGAATTAAATTATCATAATGCTTGTCCACTTATATACGATTCACTCTTATTTTAAGTTATCTTTTTCAAATATTTTTTAGTTTTATCGTTTTTTCAATCTAATCAGATCATTAATTATATATAACAGAACCCTTGTCATTGATCGAAATGTCATACACCAAGGTCTAAGACTTTATCAGGCAAAGTTTGTGTATACTTTGTTAGATAAAAAAGCATGTATGTATACAATATATGCTTTAAAATGAATACAAAAAAATACATTGCCTGCAAATTTATCTTTCAGTAGAGTAAAGTTAAATGTAGATTTATGATTTCAACTATAACTTACAGTTTAAAACAATGAGCGCGAAAGCTCAAGTTTCAGTGAACATTTAAACGTGAAGTTGCAGTGGAAATTTAAACATGAAGAACGTGTTCCTTCTGACTTTTGATTGGCTCCTTAGACCTTCACCTAGTCGGAATATGTGAATTTCTGATGCTTGCAAAGCATGGTTATTAGAATGTATTTAATTTGCAGTGTATTAAATTTGAATCTACTAATAAGCGAATCTCTTTGCAGTAAGACGTTTTGTAAAATACATTGCATCTTTCTTTATCTGAGTATTGTAATTCAGTTGCAATACACATTTTGATTGTGCTCATTTTAAGTTGTTTGACAAGGTTTTTGTTGAATAGGCATTTATTAATTAAATTAGATGTTACAAGTATGTACAAGTATGTGTTTCTTCATGGTTGTCCTAAACAGTTTTTTCAACATGTAAAATATTTCATGGTTCCTCAAATAGAAAATGTTAAAACACTGTCACTTCCACAATTTTGTAAATGTGATTGCTCTTAAATGTTATTGGTGCATATAAATAATAATAACCATATTAATGTCCCACCTACATTAAAATAACACCTACATTAAAATAGAAACTGTTATACTAACCTTTTAAATGTCTAAAAAAAAATAAGTTTACACATATATGGCGATATTAATACTTACTTTTTTATCAATTATACATTCAATATAATTGGTCTTACTTTATTAAACGGCTTCAACTATAATGCTTAAGGAATTTAATTTACACATGTTTGAAGACATTGTTATATTTATTTTAAATAAAGCATCACTATTGGAAATAAATTGTGTGTGCTTTCAGATGCAATAGATACCTGCGTACGTTATTGCATCACTAACATGTTTTAGCTCACCTGAGCACAACGTGCTCATGAGGAGCTTTTGTGATCGCCATTTTTCCGCCGTGTGTCGTATGTAGTCCGTTGTCCGTTGTGCGTTGTGCGGAATCAACATTTGCCTTCTTAACTCTGTAGGGGCAACATTTATTGTACAATCTTCATGAAATTTGGTCAGAAGATTGGTCTCGATGATATCTTGGATGAGTTTGAAAATGGTTACGTTTGCTTGAAAATGGATGCAAAGGGGCGGGGCATTTTTCCTTATATGGCTATTGTAAAAACTTGTTAGTACTCTAGAGGCCACATTTATTGTCTTATCTTCATAAAACTTGGTCAGAAGATTTATCCCAATATAACTTTAGACGCGTTCGAAAATGATGCCGGTTGGTTGAAAAACATGGCCGCCAAGGGGCGGGGCATTTTTCCTTATATGGCTATAGTAAACACTCCTCTAACTCTTGTTAACACTATAGAGGCCACATTTATTTTCCAATCTTCATGAAACTGGCTTAAAAGATTTGACCCAATGATATCTTTGATGAGTTTAGAAATGGTGACCTTTGCTTGAAAAACATGGCTGCCAATTAGGGGCGGGGCATTTTTCTTGATATGGCTATATATGGCTATAGTAAAATATTGTTAACACTCTAGATGCCACATTTATTTCCAATCTTCATGAAACTAGGTCAGAAGATTCATCAAAATAATATCTTGGATGAACTTGAAAATGATGCCGGTTGGTTGAAAAATATGGCCGCCAGGGGGCGGGGCATTTTTCCTTATATTGCTTTGGTAAAACCTTGTCAACAATCTAGAGGCCACATTTATTTTCCGATCTTCATGGAACTTGGTCAGAGGATTTGTCCCGTCGACATCTTGGATGAGTTTGAAAATGGTAACCTTTGCTTGAAAAACATAGCTGCCAAGAGGCGGGGCATTTTTCCTTATATGGCTATAGTAAAATCTTGTTAACACTCTAGAGGCCACATTTATTGTCCAATCTTCATGAAACTTCGTTAGAAGATTCATCCCAATAATATATTGGACGAGTTTGAAAATGATGCCGGTTGGTTGAAAAGCATGGCCGCTAGGGGGTTGGTGTTTTTTTTCCTTATATGGCTTATGTTAAATCTTGTCAACACTCTAGATGCCACATTTATTTTCCGATCTTCATGAAACTTGGTCAGAAAATTTGTCCCATTGACATCTTGAACGAGATTGAAAATGGTAACCTTTGCGTTAAAAACATGGCTGCAAAGATTCATCCCAATAATATCTTGGACGAGTTTAGAAATGATGCTCTTTGGTTGAAAAACATGGCCGCCAGGGGGCAGGGTATTTTTCCTTATATGGCTTTAGAAAAACATTTTTAACACTCTAGGGTCTTATTGATATCATGGATGAGTTCGAAAATGGTCACGTTTGCTTGAAAAACATGGCTTCCAAGGAGCGGGGCATTTTTCCTAAAATGGCTATATTATATATGGCTATTGTTAACACTCTAGAGGCCACATTTATAGTCTGATCTTAATGAAACTCGGTCAGAAGACTCATCCCAATAAAATCTTGGACGAGTTCAAAAATGATGCCGGTTGGTTGACAAACATGACCACCTTTGGGGTGGGGCATTTTTCCTTATATGGCTATAGTTAAACTTAACATTTATTTTCCGATCATCATGAAACTTGGTCAGAAGATTTGTCTTAATGATATTGGATTAGTTTGTAAATGGTTTTGGTTGCTTTAAATAAATGGCCACCACGGGCGGGGCATTTTTCCTTACATGGCTATATATGGCTTTAGTAAACGTTGTTATTACTCTAGAGGCCACATTTATTGTCCAATCTTCATGCTATTTGGTCAGAAGATTAGTCTCAATAATATCTTGGAGGAGTTTTAAAGTTATTATGTTTGCTTGAAAAACATGGCTTCCAAGGGGCGGGGCATTTTTCCTTATATGATTATAGTAAAATCTTGTTAACACTCTAGAGGCCACATTTACTGGCTGATCTTCATGAAACTTGGTCAGAAGATTCATCCTGATAATATCTTGGAAGAGTTTAAAAATGATGCCGGTTGGTTGAAAAATATGGCTACGAGTGGGTGGGGCATTTTTCCTGATTTGGCTATAGTAAAACCTTGTTAACACTCTAAACACATTTATTTTCCGATCTTCTTGAAACTTGGTCAGCAGATTTGTCCCAATAATATCTTGTTATCTCAGGTGAGCGACTTTGGGCCTTTCAGGCCCTCTTGTTAACCAAAATATGTGAATCAATTTCCATTTTTTTATAATTGCCTGGATAATGAGACCTCGTCCGTGCATTCATGATCATTTTAAAATAGAAATAAATCATCAAAACACAATCATAGCACGGCTTTGACCGTATTGCATCCATCCCTTAGTGAAATTACCCACCAATTAAATGGGGATTCAGCTCATATTGCACTTTATACGCTTGCAATGTTTCATAATGTAACCAAATACTCGTTTAGCACATCAATTATAAGATGCTGTTCAACATTCACCAGACAAAGGCCGTCTGGTAAAAACAGTTGCGCATATTCAGACAGATGAACAGAGTAAGGTATTGACAGACAGACATTAAGTAAACCTTTAGCTTAAGTTTTGTATTAAAAAAACATACTAAAACAACATGAAATGTACGGGTTTGTGCGAGAAAATCACCAAAATTATATTCATTCTAAGATTGATATTTTACTCTTAAGGCACGTTATACAGTGTTTATACTACTTTCAGCAACAACAAGCACTCAGGCACGGTCTCGAAACGCAACAGCCAATCAAAGTAATGGATTAAACAGTACGGAAGCAACGACAACAAATACATGGAACACAAGTATTACATGAATATTTCTTAATTTATTCTTTTCAAATATCCGCCACTTGTGAACATGTTTTGCAACAGTATTTAAGTGTTCCGTAAAGTAACCATACATGAGACAAAATGAGAACCCAACACCTATGATGAGTTCATCAAAACTTGCAAATAACGCATCGACACCTATGATTAGTACATCAAAACTTGCATATAACGCATCGACACCTATGATTAGTACATCAACACTTGCATGTTACGCATTGAAACCTATGGTTAGTCAACAAAACTTGCAGATAACGCATCGACACCTATGATAAGTACATCAAAACTTGCATATAACGCATCGACACCTATGATTAGTACATCACCACTTGTAGATAACGTATTGACATCACTAATTATTACATCAACATTTGCATGTAACACATCGAAACCTGTGGTTAGTACATCAACACTTGCATATAACGCATCGACACCTATCATTGTTATCAATAATTAGTACATCAACACACGCATCGAAACCTATGGTGAGTACATCAACACTTGAAGATAACGCATCGACACCTATGATTAGTACATCCATACTTGTAGGTAACGTATTGACATCAATAATAAGTACATCAACATTTGCAAATAACGCATTGACACCTATGGTGAGTACATCGATACTTGCAAATAACGCATCAAAACCTATAATAAGTACATCAACACTCGAAAATAACGCATCGACAACTATGACAATTGCATCAACACTTGCAAATAAGGCATCAACACCTATGATTATTACATCAGCGCTTTCAAATAACGCATCGACAACTATGATTAGTGCATCAACACTTGCAAATAATGTTTTGATATCTATTGAAAGTTCCTCAACACTTGCAAATAACGAGATATCATATTTATATTTGTACAACTACAAATGCAAATAACATCTCGACGCCTATGATCAGTGCATTGACACTTGCAAATAACGCATCAAAACCTATGATTATTACATCAACATTTGCAAAAAACGCATCGACACTTTTGATTAGTACATCAACAATTCGAAGTCACGTTTCGACATCTATGGAAAGTACGTCAACACTTGCAAATAACACATCAATACCAATGGTTATTACATCAACATTTGCAAATAACGCATCGACACCTATGATAAGTACATCAACACTTCCAAGTTACGTTTCGACAACTATGATAAGTACGTCAACACTTGCAAATAACACATCAATACCTATGATAATTACATCAACAATTGCAAGTAACGCATCAACACTTCCAAATGGCGTTTCGCCAACTATGATTTATACAGCAACAGATGCAAATAGCTTACCGGCACGTATGATAAGTACATCAATGCTTGCAAATAACGCATCACCACCAATGATTAGTACATCAAAACTTCCAACTAACGAATCGGAACCAATTATTAGTACATCAACACTTCCGAGTAACGTGTCGGAACCTATGATTATTACATCAACACTTGCAAATAACTTACCAACACCTGTGATGAGTACATCAGCACTAACAAATAACTTATCAACACCTATTATTAGTACATCAGCACTTGCAAATAACGCATCAACACCAATGATTAGGACATCAACACTTCAAAATAACGAATTAACACCTATGATAAGTTCATCAACACTTCCAAGTAACGTATCGACATAAATGATTAGTACATCAACACTTGCAAATAACGCATCGACACGTATGAGTATAACATCTAATCTTGAAAATGACGTATCGACACCAAGGCTTATTTTATCAACAATTTCAAATAACGTATTGGCACATATAAATGTTACATCAACACTTGAAAGTGGCACATCAGTATCTGTAAATCGTACACCAACATCTCTAAATAGAGGATCGGATAGAACCACGATCCCAACACCAGTACCGTCAGATGTCACAAGTATGTTGTGAAAAATGTAATATATTATTTCAAGTTAATATTAAATATAAGCAGTTTATAGAATTTAAATGATAGCGCTATTAATATTTTTATTGTTACCAGGAATACATATTTATTTAAATGATTTTAGCACTAGCCATTTAATACACAACACGATGTATTTTAATAGTTATATGATTGATAAATATAATGTATATTGAAATGCACATTTTCACAATATACATAAAAGACATTCGAATGAAGTGTACAGTTAATGTAATTTACTAAAAATATACCATAAACTTAATTCATACATGGGTTTTACATTATTTCAAGCACCTGGAAATGAAGGTCTTAGAGCTTCCGAGCCCGCCAAGTTCTTCTTGCTCTACATGATGGTCGCTATGACAGCAATTCAGCAATTGGTCTAGAATGACCGAAGTTAACACACTCTTTTAAACAATTTGTTTAACCATCAGATGACATTGGGATTCATTGGTGCTGATAAATATGGATTTCTTTGAAAGTATAAGCACCCTTGATAGCATTATGAACGTATCAATGCGGTTTAGAATGCATATGTTGTTAAATATGGCAAACACCATAATACACAATATGGAATTTACAACTGTTTCAATAAAATCCTAATTTTGTTTTAAGATTTTTTTTAATGTTAACTTGACATATTCTACAGTCATTATGTTTTCAATTTCATAATAAAGTTTCTTTTACTGTATATTAGACAGATTACACTTGTTTAAATCAAGTTGTTTGTGTTATTTATTAAGCTATGATAATTTTACTGAATATCGACTTTCAATTATTAATAGTAAAAGCTCTATCACAGAAAAGATACTCATCCAATTAATTTTCCAATACATTTTACTTATATATTTTAAGTCATTTTTTTGTATTGGAAATCATTCTCCTTGAAAGTTGTCTTAGTCATATATATGACAGCACATGCAATTTTCCTAACCTTACTTGCTTCTTGTTTCTTTGTTTCTTTTTAAACTGATCTATTGAATCAGTTAATCACCCAAATCTAGTAGTAGTTGAATGTGATACACATTGACATCCCTTTTTTAAAACATGGAATTTCTGGGTTTTAACGACCTTGATATCCAAACTAAGATTTAATATGTTTGATATTGTCTATTCTCTAATAGTCTGTACTTGTCTCACATGTCATCCAATTTATTATAATGCTGTTTACACTGGAAATTATTAGAACAAAACAAAAATAGAACGAAAGCTATGTTCATGCTTACATTTTCAGAATGCTATATTGATCGACACACGATGCCATTTTGTTTTACTTGTTTTGGTCCGTAAACTATATATGGACCCTGATGACAATAAGTGGCGAATCCCATTTTTGGTTATGAAAAACACAGGCGAGCAGTGCATTTATAGTAACCGAGATGAATATCATGAGGATTTTTATTTATTAGCACATTATCTGTTAAGAAACAAAACAAAAGAAAATAGGACATTTAGAGTTAAGAAGTTCCCAAAAGCATTTTCAGAACCCTTCACAAACAATCTATGTGTTGCTGCTAACTCGCCCTTGACCGCGAGCGAAATCGATTTTGCTGTTCTGCTACTTCACCTTATTGATTCTGACCTGAATAAAGAATACTTGAAAAAAGCATATTCACCATCTGATAAAGTGTGCATAGCACTTCAGGGACGCTAGTCAAGGGGCTGAGAGATAATGTGCTAAAATGGCTCGATTGAGTATTATGTTATCTGGCAAATCCTACATTTGTGATGACGATTTATTGGGATAATGTTCATATAAATTGTTTGGTATGATTAGCAATGTTATCTTACATAAGGGCTTGGAACCTGGCAGATAAACTTCAATAAACAGAAAGCGTTTGTAAATGTAAATGTCCGCTCTATCTATTTTTACGAGCACGTTCAATTGCCATTCTTTAAGCGAAAAAAGAGAAAGTGATACTGCAATGTTTCCATTTTCAGAGCATGAACGCTACTGTGGATATTACAGGGACACCGTAACACAGTATGTGTTCTCAACAAAATATCTCTACTTACTTTCGACAGTCTGTCCATTTGTTAAAACTTTTTTTCAGAAAAGAATCTCTTGAAAAAGACCAATTTTTTCTGAAAGCATATTTATGTTTGTATTGCTGGCGTTTTTTCATTTAAGTAATGTTCTATTCAAATCTATTTTCAAGCGCCAATATGGATATGCATTTTTAATATTATCAGTACTATATGTAATTGTATCCAGCTGCCTTGTTATGGCGTTAATGTTGACATAGATGACATTAACTATTCGTTAATAGCGTGTTTGTATGCTTTCAAAAAGATTACACGAATAAGTTAATAAACCTTTTTTCTGGGTTGTTTATATTCATCAACATTCTAATTCCATGTTTCAAAGACTTTTCGGGCTTATTGAGATTTGGTATGTCAGGTCTGGTAGTCACAAAAATGCTTCCAAGAGTAATCATTGTTTCATTTACGTTAGATATTAAGATATTTTTCTATGTAAAATTCAATATTTCCCGATAACAAAATCGTAATATTCACGTAAAGCAATATTTAAAGTGTTGAATCCATTTCAATATACAAAGACATAACCATGAACTAGAAAAAGACGAACAGTAATCAATATTTTCCCAAAGTAGATTTGAAAATAAGACCCGTATTTGTTTAGTGTTTTAAATCTTCTATACGTGAATAATTAAGTGTGCTGAAAGATAATAATTCACATTGTTATACATGTTATCATCGTGCAGTTTACAATGGACATGTTTAAAAGTCCATCGACACTCCATTTAAACTTGCTCTTGATCATGACCAGACGTAATTTAGCTGTGTGTGACCTTAACCTTATCTCTATTATGATATAGCCGTATTTGAAGGATCACATTTTTAATATGACAAGTTCCGTCTGCCATACACTTACATCAATTTTTTTATCTCTAAAAGGCCGTTTTTGTCAAGTACTTTACCAACAAAAGAAATGTTCTTAAAGGGAAAGATGATTAGTCCGAACCTGTTTATTTCCGATATCATCTGAAACCTTCGGATTATTGAGGCACTAATTATCATAGTTCTTATAAATAAAATCCCATAAGACGTGTTAATGTGTAGATTTTTCACTTTTGGTGATGGGCCCCCTTGGTTGGGGACCTTTAAGGCAAAATGGGTTTTGTGTTCAGATCAGCATTTTTTTCATGTATTTATTCTACGTTGATCACATGCTTTACTGACAAAGCAAAATTCGATCAAACTTGGTATGATAAATGTTGTTTGGATCGCTCTAATTCACGAAATGCCTCCAAGTTCTTGGTACTTTTTGTTCAAATGTATTCAGCTTTTACTGTCATTGTAAAGCTTTCATTGAGAGGGGAATTTTTAAGCAATTTTAGGAGAAAATCGTATACCTTTTGGGCATGGGAAAGTGACGGAATGTGTCCTAACAACTCACTGCTTGTCGAAGAGTTTATAACTATTTTTGCAAATGCAGAAGTATAATTCGGAATCCCTTGTTTTGAAACCTTATGCCAAAGCGGTATGATCTCAACCATAACTGTTGACATAAATTTAAGCTTTATATCAAATATATAGTCTGTATTTCTCTGTCTATGCCTAAGCTGGCCTCATAATAATATAATAGCATTTATATATTTGTCAGTTACGAAAGCGTTACTGATTTAAAACAACAGCAACATAAATGTGTTATTCAGAGTGAAGATGTTCATGAAAGCATTTTGAGAACACCATACAAAACAATCAATATGTCTTTGCTATCTTTCCGTTGGACCGCCAGCAAGCCCGATAGTCCTTTCTTGTTACCTCACCTTATTAATTCGGATACTGATAAAACAAACATATTTCCGACGTGGCAAATGACATTTACATTGCACTTAAGGGGCACAAGTTGTAGGGACTAGAGATAATGTTTACATAGAAACGGCTTTATACACTCCTTTTGTTATCTTGCAAAACAAACATTTATGACGGATTCACCTAATTTCATAAAAACGGCTTGTTACTGTTGCCAGCGACATCTAGTACACTATTTTTTGTAAACGTATGATACTTCTATGAAAACCGTTTTTCTTATGCTTAGTTTAAACATGCATATGAGTAGGAAAGCGTTGTTAAGGGAATAAATGTATTTTTTGGTAGAGTTAGACTCCAAAATCATATCAATCTGTGTACAGCGAGGATTTCAGTGTAAAGGTACGTATGAATCAACGTCTTTTTAATATGTTTGCCTTATTTCCAAAGCAAATTTGAGTTATTTTCATTAAAAAATATATGTTTTCTTCATAAGCTATTTTAAGGGATGGCACCGATTTTCAAAATTGGTATTCGAATATTTGGTTATTTAAGCATTCGAAAATTTGATCATACGGTATAAAATATATGTCAAGAAGACATGTAGGTTGAAAATAATTTATTGTTAAGAAAATTACAGCAAACATTTTATGAAAGCGTTCTACAATATTCATTACTATAGAATATAAAATATTTAAATACATTAATATTAAACAAGTCCATAAAAGTTGAAAAGTTGATATAATAACAGACGTACTTCATAACGGAATTGCATCTATATGGATCTCGAGTTCTGCCGTGGCTATCTTTCAAAAAAGACATTCTTTCTACACGCAGATATAACATAATGAGAGAACAGGTGTTCATTTGTTGACGGTGTCAAAGTAAAGAAAATGATTAGGATAGTCGCCGAAATTCATGTTAATTGAACTGCATTGTGTAATATTCCATGGTTGACACTATCATCGAGGGATTAACAGAAACAACCATCCATATGTCAAAACATAAACACAACAATGTTGATTAACTTTCAATAAGACACCTATCTTGTGAGATTCATAGGCGGCTTGGAGTATTGGAAATAACCGCATTGAACGAATTGTCTGTATTGATAACTCGGCCCATTTCAATAAGTCCTAATGTAGGTCAAGGTCACAATGAGTTCAATTAAGGTGGTTGTACTGATAATGTTCAAAGAAATCATCATTGCAATGATCATACTTTTGTAGGAAGCATTATTATTGTTATTCGAAACGTTTCCTGTTGTGATGACGAATGAATGGGTGCTATGTGGGGAATGCGGAATGAATTTAAGTTATTAAAAGTTAAAAAAAAGGATATGAGTTAGTGGCCATGCCATTTTTTATATGAAAAAATATTAACTTAATAGATTAGAACTTAATTAATACTAAATAGAAACCGGTTCAATATTTATTCACAGATTTTTCGGCACACAGAAGGAAATGAGGACCCAGCTGGTTATAACGACAATACTGACCATCACCCAGTTGATTACTACATCTAATATAGGTACAAACTAGCTAGTATAGGTAAAAACTACCGTGTATTCTCAAAAAGCGTCCTCGCTTATAAACTTCACCAACCCCTTTTTCAAAAAGAAAACAATTTCCATACCAAATTAAAGCTTTCGTTTGCTTAAGAACGCAATGAAACTGCAGTCGCAAGGTAAATCTTTGACAGATATGTTTAAATAATGAGCAATTGTGGTGTAAATTGTATATAAAAACGTATTTTTGACTCTATTTAAAGGCCCCAATATGAAAATATAAGACTTCCGGGTGGTTTATAAGAAAATATACGGGATACTGTTGCTACTGTTATTCCGAATTCGAAAAATCGAGCTGTTTGTTGCTTTATATTTCATCTAATAGTTGAGAAGGTAACAAATTACCATGCAACGTGATGATTCTTTGTCATTTAAGTCTGATTATTTTAATGGCATCAAAATAACCAGAATGTTATTATTCGTCTTCATAGAAATTCCATTTTATTGTTGTTGTGTTTTCTTTGTTCTTCTTCAATCTGTATGCCCCTAATGCTTTTATTTAAGGAAAGATATCTAAATGGTTTTTAATGTGACTGCAATTCAATTCGGGGCAGATGTATTACATTCTTAGTATAAAAACATTTCAACGCTTAATACTTTTTTAGCTCCTGGGGACCATTGCAATCCAAATTTGCAAACAAAATCATCTGGATTGACCACAAACAATAGTTCGCAGACTGCAGCACCATCAAGTAATGATGCATCATCAACATTTACCATAAGCCATACTTCGCAGACTGAAGCACCATCAAGTAATGCTACATCATTAAAATCGATTATAAGCAATTGTTCGCCGACTGCAGCACCTTCAAGTAATTCTGCATCATCAACATTGACCATAAGCAATAGTTTTTCTACTGCAGCACCTTCAAGTAATGCTACATCATCAAAATCGATCATAAGCAATAGTTCGCCGACTGCAGCACCTTTAAGTAATACTTCATCATCAACATCGTCCGTAAGCAATAGTGTTTCTACTGCAGCACCATCAAGTAATGCTGAATCCTCAAAGTTGACGACAAAAAATAGCTTGCCGACTGCAGCACCTTCAAGTAATGCTACATCATCAACATTTACCATAAGCCATACCTCGCAGACTGCTTCACCTTCAAATAATGGTGCATCATCAACATCGACCATAAGCAATAATTTTCCGACTGCAGCACCTTCAAGTAATGGTCCATCATCAACATCGACCAGAAACAGTAGTTTTTATACTGCAGCACCTTCAAGTAATGCTACATCATCACCATCGACCATAAGCAATAATTTTCCGACTGCAGCACCTTCAAGTAATGGTGCATCATCAACATCGACCAGAAACAGAAGTTTTTCTACTGCAGCACCTTCAAGTTATGCTGCATCATCAACATCGACCGTAAGCAATAGTTCGCCGGTGGCTAAACCATCAAGTAATGCTTCATCATCACCGTTGACCACAAGCAAGAGTTTGCCGACTGCAGCACCATCAAGTAACGCTTCATCCTCAACGTTGACCCCAATGAATATTTCGACGACTGCATCAGCATCACGTATTGATGCTTCATCAACATTGAACCCAGCATTGCCGACTGCAACACAATCAAGTTATGTTGCTCCATCAATATTACCCACAAACAATAGTTCGTCGACTGCAGCACCCTCAATTTATGATAAGTCATCAACATTGAGCACAAGCACACATGCAAATGATGCTGCAACTTCTTCTGAAAAAAAGACCTCAGCTTCAAAACCTTATATACAAACCATATCTACAACAGTTGAAACTACGACAACAACTGTAGAACTGACAACAAAAACTACTAGACCATCATCGTTATCGGCAGCGAACGGTTGTCGAAAGAGAGAGGCCGAAGACGGGGAGTGTGTGACTAACGCTGAGTGTGTTCGAGATGGGAGCACATACTTGTGCAAGTGCATGAAAGGATTCACAAATAAATCATCGACGTGTCAGCAAGGTAAATATGAAACGAGGACATTTTGATTATTTGTACTATAAAAATATGATAACAAATTATAGAACATTTAAATGGAAGACAAGGATAACATATATGTGCATTTATGCAGGAGTTAATTTTTAAAGGGGTTAGATTACTGTCCACGATTCAACATTATGTTACAAAATAAACAGAATAAGTCTTAAAACCCTAACTTAAAGGTATGGCTGCACAAAATCATGAATACTTTTAACACATGTATTTTTTTAATTTAGAATATTACCGTTTGTAACATGTGTGCATACATTAATTTTGTTTAACCTCATTTTGTGCCTTGGAAACACGCCGGTTACTCACCTAATCCAAGCATGGGTAATATTCGAAGATCATACTATGACGAACGTAGAAGTGAATACATTTCAGTTCAGTAAATGTGGAATTCCTTAAGGTTCAATAATGTTAAGCTTTAATACTTATATTCATTAATGGCTTAGAAGGCTGCTCCTTTGCCTAGCTGCAGCAGTACTATGCTAGTTGGCTTCCTCATTTGCGCTCATTCCTCATTTTACTGTGTGTTTGTTTGTTTCAGACATTTCATGGGGCCAAAACAGAGGAACCTCTGTTAGATCCTTTGTTTCACATGCGGTGATGATAATAAATGCATGCGTACATCTTATGTCAACAATTCCATAAAGATTTGGTAACTATATAGTCCATGGTAATGCATTTTTTCTTCTTGCAGACAAACTCATTTACAATTTAAATTTTGTCGATAGTAGGGTTTTATCTTGATAAACTCATTTAACTTCTTGACATATCGCGCTGTTAATACTACAAAGTTGTTTGAAAAGGCAAAATACCAAATAAAACCTATTGGTTGCTTTACAAGGATCCACCGTTCTTCTTCATAAAATGATCTTCCGATTTAATCAATGAAAATATACTCATGAACATTACGGTTCAGTGTAAAAAATGGCATAACAAACTACATACAACCGTGATCAAGGTTTACATAAACTTGGCAGGTAAACCTAAATAAAAATGTGTGTTAATGTGTACGTAGGGTTTTGTTTTTGTTTGGTTTAAGAGTATTTTCTTAAAGAGCAAGCAGTGAACTGTATCGTGAAATGTTTTCTATTTTCAGATCATCAAAGCTCGCGTGGAATATTTCAGGAACACAGTGAAACGGTCGTTCTCAACATTTCATTCTTTAATGACTTTTGGCAGTACGTCAAACTGTTAACAAAATAGCAATTTATCTCGAAATGATTGTTCATTTTTATATTCACATTTAACATACGTGTATACATATAAGCGTTTTTAATTTCCAATCATTTAACACTGACATTCTGTCCAATACTAAACAAAGTTGACGTCAAAAAATAGCTTGCCGACTGCAGCACCTTCAAGTAATGCTACATCATCAACATTTACCATAAGCCATACCTCGCAGACTGCTTCACCTTCAAATAATGGTGCATCATCAACATCGACCGTAAGCAATAATTTTCCGACTGCAGCACCTTCAAGTAATGGTCCATCATCAACATCGACCAGAAGTAGTTTTTATACTGCAGCACCTTCAAGTAATGCTACATCATCACCATCGACCATAAGCAATAATTTTCCGACTGCAGCACCTTCAAGTAATGGTGCATCATCAACATCGACCAGAAACAGAAGTTTTTCTACTGCAGCACCTTCAAGTTATGCTGCATCATCATTATCGACAGTAAGCAATAGTTCGCCGGCGGCTTCACCATCAAGTAATGCTTCATCATCACCGTTGACCACAAGCAAGAGTTTGCCGACTGAAGCACCATCAAGTAACGCTTCATCCTCAACGTTGACCCCAATGAATATTTCGACGACTGCATCAGCATCACGTATTGATGCTTCATCAATATTGAACCCAGCATTGCCGACTGCAACACAATCAAGTTATGTTGCTCCATCAATATTACCCACAAACAATAGTTCGTCGACTGCAGCACCCTCAATTTATGATAAGTCATCAACATTGAGCACAAGCACACATGCAAATGATGCTGCAACTTCTTCTGAAAAAAAGACCTCAGCTTCAAAACCTTATATACAAACCATATCTACAACAGTTGAAACTACGACAACAACTGTAGAACTGACAACAAAAACTACTAGACCATCATCGTTTTTAATTTCCAATCATTTAACACTGACATTCTGTCCAATACTAAACCTTAGTTTCAAAATAAAACTATTATTTAAATGTTCATATGCACACTTCATTCCAATGCTGGATAACGGTCTGTTGTGTACATAATACAATATTGATTTCCAATTCATTTTATCAGTATTATGTTATAACCATTACAAGTTCAAGTTCAAAGTTCATATTCATATTCATTATGACCATTTTTCGTGCGCACATAGTTTACATAGGAAATTATCGAGAGTGGTTATGTATATACTTCCACACTTTGCTTACTAGTAATTCATGTAACATCGACATTTGACAACTTGGTAAATAAGTATAGTTTCGATTTTGTGTGGATAAATAGGTACTATTTTAGGCAGACAATGCTATATACAAGAACTTTTGAATTTTTAACACGAAAAATGGTGAACATAGGACATTGGAAAATAATTACTTAAGAATAACCATGTAATATTTGCCCATGCATACCTTTTTACCTTATAACTATTATAACTGGTATCATAGTAGCAACAGAAAATATATGCCGTTAATAGTTTAATAATGTAAATATTTTGTTGTAGGATTTAAAATACTTTTATTTCAGATTAAGAGTCCAAAACATCATAGCGGTTAGGTATTTTGTTGAGTTTTTTTGTTAAAATGTTTTTTTTTTATTTAATAAGTGAAGTTATCTTTATGATTCTTTATTTTAATGATTATCCATAACATTGTCGTAATTAACTTAATCAATGTTTAAGCGGATGTTATTGAACCAATGCAACACAACATTGACTTTTTAACGAAGAATAAATAAGATGAAGACACACATCACGAGATTGTGTCATGTTCTTGTGTTTTGTCAGCTGACATAAAACAAACGTAGTATTAATATCATTCACAGAAAAACTGTTAAATATGATTTTTAAAAATATCAAATGTTGTTCTCACACATTCATGAAAAAGTTGGCAAATATGCAATAAAGTGGTAACATAGCAAACGTATCATCGATGTGAGCATAAATACATTCACAGTCAGACATGTTTATGTACATTTGTATATCGTTCCAATGAGATCCTTTCGTCGAGCCACCTCCCTTGTCATTATCTTGATCTCGTTGAAATTTTCGTCGACCTTTGTGTCGAGGTCAAGTTTGTGATCTACACCAATTGTTTCTTACCATGCTAACATGCTACGTTCTTTTTCTGCCTCTGTTACAATGATGCAAACGTAAAGTTTAAGCTTTTTTCAGATGTTAGAAATGAATATATTTGTAGATGGTTCAAACAATGATCTTGCACACGCTCAATCTTGATAACAAATAGTTGCTTCAATATTAAAATGTCTATATGTATCTATAAACGTCTTTGTTGGCATTTTCAGTAGTGCTTGACGTTGCCTTTCTTATTGTATTATAAATATTTACGACAAAAAACAGTAATCAATCCACATTAACATTATAACTGTTAAATGTGTATATTAAAACATATATTTTTGGAGCTCTTTGGCTCGTGTACATGCATTACCTTTCTTTTACAAAAACATTTACAATGATAACAAGGATACAAACTAGGTTTCTGAGTTTTTTAAAGCTTTGTTTTAAAGTAACTATTTTCTTGATTTTGAAAAGAAGGTATTTGTATTTCCTTTATTTAAATTACATGTCACATTATGATGTAGCATCGTACACACGTTTATCTCGTAGCGAAATGCATGATTGTTTTATATAAACCACGTGAAAATTTCATCTTTTTAATTAATCTCTAAATCCTCGTGCATGTTAACATCCCAATCTCATCAATTAGAAAAACGCATATATTCAACCGCAATTGGTTTTAATTGTACAATAAACAGCTTTTTCTAAAGAAAATAACTTATACGTTAGTCATAAAAATTCTTCATGGAGCAGTACACATTTTCGTGATTTTCAACAAGTAACATTTCGTAATAACATCAGGATCGTATCCACATAAAGGCACGAAAATTCAGCTGTCTCGGCTTAAATTTATCAACAAAACCATTATCAACAAGCTTTGAATCGTTTTGCCGAATTTTATCAGTTTCCGCATAATCACAGTCATATAGTAATTTTAATTACTTTTTATTTAAAAAGATAAAGTTATTTTCACAACAGTTTAATAGCACGTTTGACCGTTTTGAAAGTCCGTAATTGTAACAAGTAATAGAAATGTATTGTTTGTGATACAGACTGTCGTAGACAAAAGATACACTTGTTACAATTTAATATAATGAGACTTGTATATAAATGTAAGTAATGTAAGAACGTGTTAGGGACGCAGCCGAAACTAAGAGGAAACACCATTATAGTATTAGAACAGGGATACGTAATGAAGAGTGAGCGGAATAGTGACGGGCGTCTTGGGGATGTAAGCTTTCACACAAAACTTCGAAAACGAAGTCACCGCAGTAAGCGCACAATTGGCGTTACAACAATTGACGTATTAAGACCGCAGTTTGGCCGTCGAGCTCCTAGCAGTCCTTCAACCTTTTGTGTGGTATCATTGACCTTTCTAGACTGTCCAAAGATCTATCAATAAATATTTGTTTTGGACTGTCTTAGTGCGGAGTCCCTTCGATGTTTTTTTTGCGTTTCTTACAAAGTGCATCTGTAAAGACAAGAATAGGTGGTCGAACATCGGATTTGACTTCAAAGTCGCCCGAAACCTGAATCGCTCATTTTGGTGTTTATGCTTTCGCACCAATAAGCGAAGCTGTGGTCACGTGTTGATATACTAGCTTCACAATCAAGAGTGTCGGTTCGAATTCCGCCAAACCTAACCTATGTATCGTCTACAGCAGTGTACTAGGTGTTTCACATCGGGCCTTAATGTCGGTCTTCTCAGGAACAGTGTCTCCTGTATCTCTTACTATCCCCCGTAACCCAAATAAAAATACTTGGACAAATGATGCTTATGCTCATTAAATAAAAGCGTTTTTAATAAGGGATGACGAGTTTAAAAAAAAAATATGCTGACATGATAAAGGGGCTTTTTCACAGATTTTGGCATGAATTGACGTTAACTGCTTTATATTGCTAAATATAAACTTTGGATCTAAGAAGGTCCAGTAAAAATACAATTAAACAAGAGGGCCAAGATGTCCCTAGTTCCCTCACCTGAGAGGAGTCGGTGACCTAGTTTTTGACCCCGCATGACCCAGTTTCAAACTCGATCAAGGTATCATTAGGACAAAACTTTTGACCAAATTTTATGAAGATCGGACTGAATGTGCCCTCTAGAGTGTTAACACAATTTCTCTATAGCCTAATTGGGAAAACTGCAACGTCCACTGGCAGCCATGTTTTTCAACAAACTGGAACCACTTTTTAACTCAACTAACATATCATTAAGACAACCATTTTGACAAAGTAACATGAAGATTGGGAATGAAATGTGTCATCTACAGTGTTTACAAGGTTGTTTTATTTTCCTAGTGACCTAGTTTTTGACCCAGCATGACCCAGTTTCGAACTCGATCTAGGTATCATTGGGACAAATCTTCTGACCGAGTTTTTTTATGAAGATCGGACAAGAAATGTGGATTCTAGAGTGTTTACAAGGTTTCTCTTTAGTCAAATTAGGAAAACTGCCCCGCCCACTGGGGGCCATGTTTTTCAACGGACCGGAACCACTTTATAACTCAACCAACATATCATTTAGACAAACACTTTGACAAACTTACATGAAGATTGGGCATGAAATGTGAATTCTACAGTGTTTAAAAAGTTTTTCTTTTTTTTGATCTAGTGACCTAGTTTTTGACTCAGCATGACCCAGGTTCGAACTCGATCGAGGTTTAATTGGGACAAATCTTCTGACCAAGTTTCATGAGGATCGGACAAGAAATGTGGCCTCTAGAGTGTTTACAAGGTTGTTCTATAGCCAAAAAAGGAAAACTGCCGCCGCCCACTGGCGGTCATGTTTTTCAACGGACCGGAACCACTTTATAACTCAACCAACATATCATTAAGACAAACATTTTGACAAAGTAACATGAAGATTGGGCATGAAATGTGACTTCTACAGTGCTTACAAGGTTTTCCTTTTTCTTGACCTAGTGACCTAGTTTTTGACCCGGCATAACCCAGTTTCGAACTCGACCGAGGTATTATTAGGACAAAGCTTCTGACCAAGATACATGAAGATCTGACAAGAAATGTGGCCTCTAGTGTGTTAACAAGGTTTTTCTATAGCCATATAAGGAAAACTACCCCGCACAATGGCGGACATGTTTTTCAACGGACCGGAACCATTTTTTAACTCAACCATCATATCATTAAGACAGACATTTTGACAAAGTAACATGAAGATTTGGCATAAAATGTGACTTCTACAGTGTTTTTCTTTTTTTTGACCTAGTGACCTTGTTTTTGACCCGGCATGACCCAGTTTCAAACTTGACCAAGACATCATTGGGACAAAGCCTCTGACCAAGTTTCATGAAGATCGGACAAGAAATATGGCCTCTAGAGGGTTTACGAACAAATGTGGACTGACGGACGGACGACGGAGGGACGACGGACGGACGACGGACGAAGACCGATCACAAAAGGTCACCTTAGCAATCAGGTGAGCTAAAAAATACACAATTTGTTTTTACAAATGTTCAATAGATTGTGGAAAATATACCTGAACTATTACCTTGACCTTATTGAATAATTTGAACAATTTCCCCATGATGGCTTACGTTATACTGTCAAGCACTCTTATAGTCGAGCGCACTGTCCTCTGACAGCCCTTTACAAAACACATATGTTTTAGGTGTATCTTTTTTTAATAAATATCAAATCATAAAATGTCATTTTGTGTATCACATTATCTTCTAGTTCTCTGACAACCAAGATGAAGGCGGTGACGAGGACAGAGATATAGAAAATGAGGAATTACCTGTTGTAGAAAATGTGACGTCTGAGAAAAGTAAAGTGATTCTACTGTCCCCAAGTCAAATGATCGAGGATGATGAAAATGATAACAAAGCATCTGGTGGACCAATGAGCAAAATTACAGACTCAACTGTACAGAATCTCAAGACATCCAATGTGAAGTCCTCGATCCCACTGATTTCAAAAGTTGGGATTCGGACCGTGAAAGTTGGTAGCCGCCAAGTGAATGAGGAAGAAAAAGTGGCCATGGAGAAAGAAATGGAAAAAGTTGCACAGAGCCTAAAAGGCGATAACCTGAGGTGTTCACTTTGTGAAAATATCAGGCTGAGACTTTTTCTGAGCTTACAAATCATTTAAAAACGTTCCATCATGTTTACGAGCCACCCCGGTGCGATGTTTGTGAGATGGATTTCGACAATTGTCAGTCACTTGCCAATCATATTGAGAAAAAACATGGTCCTAAGATGCAGCAAACCGTGTTTAAGAGCAAAGCGTTTCCATTTCAGCAAGGCCTGATGGCTCATGACAGTAAAGTTCATATCAATGGGGAAACGTCGTCCGAAGAAATGAAATATGATTATCAGACCTGCCATTTAAAATCCAAATCAAGAGCTGACCTGTGGGAGCATAAAAAGATTAAGCATTACGAGGCAATAGAGTGCAAATTGTGCAACATGGTGTTTGTCAACTATCAGACTCTCAAGTCCCACAACGAGGCCAAGCATGTTGACGATGGGGAGCTGAACTGTGAGATCTGCAACAAACATTTCAGCAGCAAATGGACCCTGTCCCGTCACTTAAAGCTGCACAACTCTGCCAAGTACACCTATACGCACTGTAATAAGAAGATTTCCACAAAGGCCTCGTATGAGGATCACCTGGAGACACATAAACCTGAGAATGAGCGACAGTACCGCTTCCACTGTGTATTCTGTGGCAAGGGCTTCAGGGTGAAAACTAACTACGAAGATCATCTTAATAAGCATACAGGTATTTATGATGTTACAATTCATTGTGAACTGACTTTCTTTTATTTTAAAAGCTTTATAAATCCCATCTATCAAACAATTGAACAACGCCTACACACTGGATTTCCTTCTTTATATTTTGTACATTTTAATAACAGTATTTAATGCAATTTTAAAGACGATAAGATATACAAACTAAATGAATCCTCCTTTTTGAACAGTTAGCATAATTTTGGCTTTTAAAGGCATGTTGTCACCGTTTGTCAAAAAATATTTCTGAACGATACTTATACTTTCATGTGTATTATTTCATCTCCAGGGAATCGGCCGTATCAATATGACCAGTGCCTCAAATAATTTGGTTTCCGAAGCATGCTCAAGAAGCACAAGGCTTTTAGCACTCGGCAGAGCGCCCGTTTAAGTGTGGCTACTGTATAAAGGGATTCAAGTTCATAAACCTGTTGAAGAACCACATGACCATCCTCACAAACGTGAGCAAACACACGTGTTTCTACTGCAACAAGATCTTCTCCACTGCATCCTCTTTGAAGTTCCACATAAGGAAATGTTCCCAGGTGCAGAAGCCACTCACAGAGGCCACACAGCAGTCTGGCATGGTGGTGATCTACCCTAGCGGACAGGGAATCATAACTGTGTCTGAAGCCTCGATGGTGGAGGTTGGCGGTGTCAGGCCAATGGCCATTCCTGTCATTACTGCCTCCCAGGTTGCGTTCCTGCCTGGTGAACAGAATGTCGTGATCACAGAATCTTCATGACAGATTCTTTCTGGAGATACCCGACTTGTTGTCTCAGATGAAGGCGTTGCAATGGGTAGTAATTTGGTCACCATGGAGATAACGGATCAGTTGACTGATGCCGAAGCAATTGTAGAAGCTACATCACAAGTGGCTACCTAGCTGGAGTTATTTGCCTGTAGTGAGTGCAGTGCAACCTTTCACACCTATGGTGAGGCAGAGACTCACATTACCACGGCCCATTGTGCCATCCCCCTCACCAATATGTAGTGGCAGCCTCTAAAAAATGTTCAGCCAGGATATCTTGTGAATAATTTTTCAGATTAATTTTTGGTCTTTATGGATTGCATTTTGCACGTTAAAAAAAACAAATTGATTTAAAAAAAAAGATTACTTTGTTGGTGGCAAGGGCAGCAATGAAAGCAAAAATGAGCAGGATGCAGCATCCCGTTATGTCACTGTGAATCTTTACCGTAACTTATTGTCCTTTAAAACTAGAATAGCCTATCGGGCTTTGTATACACTAGGCATGTTGTGGGAAAGTGATGTCCAAGATCGGATAGGGGCACTTCAAGATAACGGTTTTAAACTTCAGTAAATTAATGTAAAGAAAACCCTTAAAACAAGATTGATCATTAGAGTGCAAAGTGTTCACTTTTATAACCATGAAAATACTGCAGAAAACGATCTTATAGTTGGGTTATTCCTCGACTTCCATTTAAACATCTTATCGTGTCAATGACTATTCTGACTTTCAATAGTTTACATTGATGTAATGAGTACAATATAACAAACATTATTTCAATAATATTGTATATCTTTTGTCCATGTTTTATGTTTTGAATGTTATATTCTGTATAATTGACAGTTAACATGCTGCCTTAGACTGCTGTACATTTTTTGTCTGATAGCACTTCTTTAAGAATATGTAATCTTCAAACATTTAAACTATGTTCTGCACTCACTTAAATACACTTTACATGTTTTCTACAATACTTAGTTTCCTGTCACTGTTGGCTATAGTAAGCACTAAAACACGTTGAAATAGACCAATGATTAAGATCACAGCGTGTGTGAATATGCATAAAGATAGAGCCGACAATATGAAAGGACTTGAAAACATTGATATGTATACCACGGACGTGTAAATAAGAATAGCTATATGCATATATAGGCGTTAGCATGATACAAAATGTTTCTTTAGTTTCTTTTGGATTTTCATGTGTACATGTACGCCCCAGTTTCATGTGAGAGTGGAAATAGTGGTTTGCCAATGCCCGTACGTCTTTTCATTGTCACGTCGGTTTAATATCTGCGCCGCTAGTAACTCTAGAACTATTGCTGGTAAAGGGCTGAAACTTAAAAAACATGTGTCAGAGCACATGAGCCCAGGCACCTTCATATTTTTTTTTGATTTTTTTGGGGACATAACTAAAGTAATGGCCCTTATATAACGACATTCTTTAACTTGTGTTGCTTGTAACTCGGAATGTTTCGCTGCCACAGGGATGAAACTTCACAAACATCACCAGCATTTGAACATGCGTATCACAATAAATTCGATTCGGATGTTTTCAACCGTCCCATCTTCATGAAACTTACTTAAACATTTGTTGGAAATGGCTTGGTTAGTTGAGAAACATGGCCGCTACGGGTGGGGCACTTTAATTTATTTTGGTTAATGTAAAACTGTGAACTCTCTTGAAGTCGCATGGTTTACCCAATCATGAAACTTGCTTAGACCATTGTGCTCACGATATGTAAGCCATTGTTCCGATTCATTAAAAAAACCCGGCCACCAGGGGTCATGACATTTTTCCTTGTATGGTTGTAGTGAAGCAATGGGTACACTAGAAGTCGCAGTTTTGCCGGATCATTATAAAACTTGTTTAGATTGGGTATCCTATGTTATGCTTACGTTGCAAAATGTTGTGTGTGTGGGTTTGTGCGCTGTTGAATGCAAGAGACCTGTGAACAAATGAGATGGGCAACCGCGACATATCTTTACTCCACCCGTAAAAACATATTTACTCAAATTTTATGAATTTAAATCTGACTGCATCGGTAATTGTTTCAATAATATTAATTGAAGCTGTTTTTTAGCTCACCTGAGCACACGTGAGCTTTTGTGATCGCCTTTTGTCCGTCGTGCGTTGTGCATCGTGCGTCGTCTTTTGCCTTGTTAACACCACAGAAGCCACAATTATTTTTCGATCTTCATGAAATTTGGTCACAAGATTCGTCTCAATGATATCTTAAACGAGATCGAAAATGGCCACGGTTGCTCGAAAAACATAGCCGTAAGGGGCGGGCATTTTTACAAATATGGCTCTATATATGGCTTAAGTAAAACCATGTTAAAACTGAAGAGGCCATATTTATTATTCGATCTTCATAAAATTTTGTCAGAAGATTTGTACCAATTATATCGAGGAGGGTTCGAAAACGGTTCCGGTTGGTTGAAAAACATGTCCGCCATGGGGCGGGGCAGTTTACCTCTAGAGGCCAAATTTTGTTTCCGATCATCATGAAACTTGGTAAGAAGATTTGTCTCCATGAAATCTTTGCCGGATACGAAAATGGTTTCGGTTGCTTGAAAAACAAGGTCGCCAGGGGGCAGGGCATTTATCCTATTATGGCTATAGTTAAATCTTGTTAGCTCTCTAGAGGCCACATTTATTGTCCGATCTTCATGAAACTTGGGTCAGAAGATTCGTCCCAATGATATCTTTGATGAGTTCGGAAATAGTGGCGGGGCATTTTTCCTCATGTTGCTTTGGTAAAACCTTAAGGCCACACACTTTGAAATGCAATACATGGCATAGTAAATTTAAGTATAAATAAGAAACATATTTGATCTATGCCAATTAGAATATATCTGGTGGTTACAAGGTAGAAATCCGTCTCTTTTTCGCTTTAAAACTTAAAAATAATCGCGTTTGTCGAAATGGACGTATACGTCTAGAAATCCTACTTTCGGTTTTAAGTGCGGAAACGTTTGAAAAATAATAAATTACTTGCTATCTAGGCTATACATTTAATTTTATCTATTTCAATAAGAATATATCTGGTGGTTACAAGGTAAAAATTAGTTTTTTTTGCGCTTAAACTTAAAAATAATCGCGTTTGTCAAAATATACGTATACGAATAGAAATCCTACTTTCGGTTTTAATTTTTTTTTAATTATAAATTACTTGCTAACTAGGCTATAGATTTAATGACAATTTTGCACACTTTCAAAATGCATCTACATGTATTGATTAATATGTACTTCAATTCAAGGTGTGTGGCTTTAACACTATATGCCACATTTATTTCTGATCATCGTGAAGCTTGGTCAGAAGATATGTCCCAAAGATGACTGACAAGTTCAAAAATGGTTCCGGTTGGTTGAAAAACACGGGAACCAGGGGGCGAAGCATTTTTCCTTATATGGCTATAGTAAAACCTTGTAAACACTCTAGATGCCACATTTATTTCTGATCATCATGAAACTTGGTCAGAAGATTTGTCCCAAAGATATCTTGGACAAGTTCAAAAATGGATCCGGTTGGTTGAAAAAACACGGACACCAGGGGGCGGGTCATTTTTCCTTATATGACAATAGAAACGTATTAACATTCTAAAAGTCGCATTAATAGTGCAATCTTTAGGCAAATTGGTCAGAACATGTGTTTAAATGATAATTTGGATGTGTTTGTAAATGGTTTCGGTTTGTTGAAAAATGTGGCTGTCAGGGAGAGGGGAATTTATCTTGTTATGTAAAGCTATTGTAATACCTTGTTAGAACTCTAAAAGTTACATTTATTGTTCACTCTTCGTGAAAGTTGGTCAGAACGTGCTTTCTTATGACATCTTGGGCTGCACAGAACAGGTCAGTTTCTTTGTTTCTCAGGTGAGCTACTTTGGGCATTTCAGGCCCTCTTGTTTCTTATTTAACATTCTTTATTTGCAATAAAATTGTTTAATAAATGATATTGACTTATCGGTTAATCTGTTACGTTGTTTATTTAAAATAAATTTGTATTTTTAGCTCACCTGTCACCAAGTGACATGGTGAGCTTATGTGACCGTGTGATGCCCAGCGTCCATTATGCGTGTGTGCGTGCGTGTGTCCGTCAACAATTTGTTTGTGTAGACAGTAGATGTCACAGTTTTCATCCAATCTTTATGAAATTTGGTCAGAATGTTTATCTTGATGAAATCTGGGTTGGGATTGTATTTGGGTCATCTGGGGTCAAAAACTAGGTCACTAGGTCAAAAACTAGGTCACTAGGTGAAATAATAGAAAAAACTTGTGTAGACAATAGAGGTCGCAGTTTTCATCCAATCTTTATGAAATTTAATTAGAATGTTTATCTTGATGAAATCTGGGTTGGGATTGTAATTGGGTCATCTGGGGTCAAAAACTTGGTCACTAGATCAAATAATAGAAAAACCGTCAACAATTTGTTTGTGTAGACAGTAGAGGTCACAGTTTTCATCCAATCTTTATGAAATTTGGTCAGAATGTTTATCTTGACAAAATATGGGTTGGGATTGTAGTTGGGTCATCTGGGGTCAAAAGCTAGGTCACTAAGTCAAATAATAGAAAAACCTTGTGTAGACAATAGAGGTCACAGTTTTCATCCAATTATTATGAAATTTGGTCAGAATGTTTATCTTGATGAAATCTGGGTTGGGATTGTATTTGGGTCACCTGGGGTAAAAACTAGGTTAATAGGTCAAATCATAGAAAAACCTTGTGTAGACAGTAGAGGTCACAGTTTTCATCCAATCTTTATGAAATTTGGTCAGAATGTTTATCTTGATGAAATCTGGGTTGGAATTGTATGTGGGTTATCTGGGGTTAAAAACTAGGTCACTAGGTCAAAAAAAGGAAAATCTTGTGTAGACAATAGAGGTCACAGTTTTCATCCAATGTTTATGAAATTTGGTCAGAATAATTATCTTGATAAAATCTGGATTGGGATTGTATTTTATTTTGGTCATCTGGGGTCAGAAACTTGGTCACTAGGTCAAATCATAGAAAACCCTTGTGTAGACAATAGAGGTTACAGTTATCATCAGATCTTAATTAAATATTGTCAGAATGTTTGTCTTTAAAATCTGTGTTGGGACTGAATTTGGGTCATCTAGGGTCAAAAACTTGGTCACTAGGTCAAATTAAAAACAATTTTTTGACAATAGAGGTCGCAGTTTTCATCCAATCTTTATGGAATTTAATCAGAATGTTTATCTTGGTGAAAACTGGGTTGGGATTGTATTTGGGTCATCTTGGGTCAAAATATAGGTCACTAGGTCAAATAATAGAAAAACCGTCAACAATTTGTTTGTGTAGACAGTAGATGTCACAGTTTTCATCCAATCTTTATGAAATTTAATCAGAATGTTTATCTTGATGTAATCTGGGTTGGGATTGTATTTGGGTCATCTGGGGTTAAAAACTAGGTCACTAGGTCAAAAACTAGGTCACTAGGTCAAATAATAGAAAAACCTTGTGTAGACAATAGAGGTCGCAGTTTTCATCCAATCTTTATGAAATTTAATCAGAATGTTTATCTTGATGAAATCTGGGTTGGGATTGTATTTGGGTCATCTGGGGTCAAAAACTAGGTCACTAAGTCAAATAATAGAAAAACCGTCAACAATTTGTTTGTGTAGACAGTAGAGGTCACAGTTTTCATCCAAACTTTATGAAATTTTGTCATAATGTTTATCTTAATGAAATCTGGGTTGGGATTGATTTGGGTCACCTGGGGTCAATAACTAGGTCAATAGGTTAAATCATAGAAAACCCTTGTGTAGACAATAGAGGTCACAGTTTTCATCCAATCTTTATGAAATTTGGTCAGAATGTTTATCTTGATAAAATCTGGGTTGGGATTGTATTTGGGTCATCTGGGGTTAAAAACTAGGTCACTAGGTCAAAAAAAAGGAAAAGCCTTGTGTAGACAATAGAGGTCACAGTTTTCATCCAATCTTTATCAAATTTGGTCAGAATAATTATCTTGACAAAATCTGGGTTGGGATTGTATTTTATTTGGGTCATCTGGGGTCAGAAACTAGGTCACTAGGTCAAATCATAGAAAACCATTGTTTAGACAATAGAGGTCACAGTTATCATCAGATCTTAATTAAATATTGTAAGAATGTTTGTCTTTAAAATCTGTGTTGGTTTGAATTTGGGTCATCTAGGGGCAACAACTAGGTCACTAGGTCAAATTAAAAAACAACTTTTGTAGACAGTAGAGGCCACAGTTTGCATCCAAACTTAATTAAATTTGGCCAGAATGTTAATCTTGATGAAATCTGGGTTGGGATTGTATTTGGGTCATCTGTGGTCAAAAACTAGTTCACTAGGTCAAATCATAGAAAAACCTTGTGTAGACAATAGAGGTCATAGTTTTCATCTGATTTTAATGAAGTATGGTCAGAATGTTTATCTTGATAAAATCTGATTTTGGATCGTATATGGGTCATCTGAGGTAAACAATTAGGTCACCGGGCCGATACTAGTAAAACAAACAGTATTCTAATTAATCTTGACGCAGAGATGGCGTTCCACAATCTCTGTCATCACAAGAAAATCCTTCCATATCTGTTGTTAAGGTATTATATTACGAAAAGCGGTATCTTTTTCTTGTATATTTTGAAAATGATGTATAAGTTTAGGTTCATTATAAAGAATTAATTACCCGAATGAAATAAAAGTTTAAATAACGGGAAATTATTGAACCACGTGGCTCGGCTATCATCATGTGGGGATTTGAATCAGCTTTGCTGGTTCCAGCCACTTGTCTGCGCGGATGTTGAGGATGCTAAGGAAGAGCTCTTAGCAATGTATCAAGATGAAGGCTTAAACTCATGCCGTGTTAATTTGTCTATTGTTGCGCTGTTGCGTCATGATTGTAAGGGTATTATACATCCAAGAAAATCTCACGTGTAGAACATTATAAATTGACTTAGGGAAAAAACTACATTTTATTATATACCGTACGTATAAAGATGCGTTTTCTTTTCAAAATAAACAAGTCTTATAAAACAGCGGATGTTATAACCTTGGTAAATCTTATCGTTTATGAAGCAGAATACAATGAATCGGTAAGATGCACATTGTGTTAAGTGACATGGCAATTCGTTGAATGTTAGTATACTATCCCACCAGCACACGGACGTTATCATCAGTTGCATTGATGTTTTATACGCAAATTTAATTACTATTCACGGGGAATTGTATATCATAAAAACGGAATGTTTACGGCATTTTATGTTGCAATTTAAAAATACTAGTACATGCAATAATATGTTTGGATAAGTGTGGTTTCTTTAACTTTAAACAGAACGGAAAATAACACATTCCGCATACAGATGTCTTATTTTTTATGAGTATAAGTGCTCGTGTACGTGACTGCATACCAATAATGAAGGGTTTAAAAGAAGCGTATAAAAAAACTAAAATGCTATTTTGTCATTGAAACCTTGTTAGTATGACGAATACCGAATATATTTAGCATTTATATGCCGCAGAAAGAGGACAGAGGAGAGAAAAACGAGGAACATTAAATAGTGCTCTCTCAATGCAGTGATAACGTTTCTATTATAAAACATGCTTCAAGGTTAAACATATGTAACGGTCGGCTAAAATTCATCAAAAGATGACAGCACAGCGCAACCGTTACTCCCCAAATATGTTAAAACTTGTTGCCTGTTACCAATGTGTCGGGTCCGTTGTCAAAATATCATGCATGTGTAACATCAGCCAGCCCGACTTGTAGTTATTTAATAAGACTTTGTGACAATTGCGTCTAAATGGTTGATCGGTACATCAATTGGCTTCTATTTTCCTCCCGACAACTAGAAGTCACGGTACTTATTTGAGAGAATTTAGGACATTCTCTTTATAGCCTCCGGAAACGGAACGAAATTGTATCCGGTGGAATTAGCTTTCAAACGCAGTGGCATTGACATTTCGCCTTTTTTTACTTTGAAGTCGATGTTTTTATCTATTCCTCTCTTCCGGATGACTACCGAATTAAATGATCTAAGATCGAACCATATCCTAGATACCATGCGGATACGAAAGCTCATGTGACCTTAACAATTGACCTGTATACCTGAAAATGAAAAGGTGTCTTAGTAACAAGCAAACTAGTCGCCCGGGTGTGATGGCTATACGAGTATATGGGTCGGTGGCACATCGAACCCAATTGACTGATAATCTCTAAGATTATACTGTAACGCATACTGATAATACATGTAGTATTATTTTTCCACTTGTAAATAAAATCGAGATACCCAATTTTACAACTGAAAACAGTTTGACGTAGAATCTGCAACGTTTTAATCTTTTGAATTAATCACACATTAATTTATTTTCGTAAGTGCTATATAAAACAGTCCCTCATTTGCCTTATGTTTATTCGAAAAACCAGAAAAAAACTTTACTAGTATGAGAACAAATCGGTGTTATTCGGCATATCTGTCTGATACTGTATTTTAATTAAATTGCTTTTTTTTAACATTTACTTAAAATGTGAACAGAAACCGAACTTGCATTGTGAATATTCTAATTGATCTTATTAATTTAACGAAAATCCTCATTACGTGCGCACTAAAAAAAACCTGCACATCTTCAACGTATATGGTCTAGTTTTACGAGAACCAAGTCTTGCTCCAGTTTGTAGGATAGTGCCCTTTGTCTTTTTATACTTCAATATGTTTCAACCGGAAAATTAAGATACGAATATTTAGATCTTATTGGAGGAGTGTGTACTGCACATGAACTTTGATTCGTGCATCAATATTCATAATGATAGTTTATAAAGTTTTCCAGAGCATATCAATTATACAAGGTATCCACTTAAAATTTCATAGGTAGGTACATCTGATTTGAACAGCATTTATAACTAGTGAACAGACTTGTAATTGACGCATCTTGTTGTAAAGTTAAAGGCTCTATAAAGGTCACGATCCGAAATTATTTACCGATTTTTAATTATTGTTTTTCATATTTTATTTATAATGGTGAGCAAAAAACAAAATGTATATGCAATTGGACATTACCATACAAAAATAAGCAATGCAACTTGTTTTGAGCTCAAAATATAGTGTCCTCCAAGTCTATTGTGTTTACAAACAATCAGTTTATTTACATCGCTGTTTACTCGGAAAGTGAAAGTCACTCAGGTCACCAAAAATATATCGTTGATTTTCAACGTTTTCCGGTATCACTCACAAAGTTGGTCACTTCTAAATGGTGAAAACGTTTGTAGTGATCTAATAAGTAACTTTCTGCTGGTAAAAAACTGTTTAAAACAGAATTAAAATTTAATTTTCTTTCGGCTATTTTTAGCATACGTAAACGCTTTGAGGCTACACATCACGTTAGTTGCAAAGTTGTAAACATTTCTACCAATTATGAAACGTGGAACGCAAATGTTTGTGTTATGAAATAATTTTATAATTTGATAATTGATTATTAACAAACTATTTGTGTTTTTGTGTGTTTACAATTTTGAATTAAATTAAATACATCTAAATCATTTAACACTTAAATGATGTTGTTGTTACTTTCATAATAAATATTGTATCCTCTGAACAATTATGTCGTTCAAAATATTTCGCAACTGCTCATTTTCATAGAATTGTGTTTGACCGAAACACCGTGAGCCTCAACCGGAATTTGCTTTGTCAATTTTTACGCACGTGGCATACACAAGAAGTTGTAAGTCAAAACGTGAATAAGCATATGGGGAACGTTTTGCATACATCAAACTGAGACAACAATGAAGGATCACATATTAATTACATACAACAGCATACGAAGCCGTTTTAATATTAGTTTGTTTTTCTTGGATCCAAATATCCCGATTCCATTTATTCAAACGGGTTCTGAATATTTGAAACGTAAATAACATGTATTGCATATGTTACTATATTTAGTAACAAATTTTGCCGTTTTTCGCGAATAACTCGTGGAAGCTCGGTATTGAGCAAGTGTGCAAACACCCGGTTATTGGCACACTGTGCCAAAATCGGTTATTTGCAAACTTCCGGTTATCTCGCACCTATTGTCCAGTAACGGCGGATCGTCGGCACGCGTTGACGTTAAGTAATTGGCGACCGGAGCCGGCTTTCCGTACTTTTATCTTTCATGCAACTTCAGCGCAATTTATGACGTATATTGTTTGACGTAATTTCTCTGACAAAACACACTGGTTTGAGTTTAACTTCTGGATTTTAAGAACATGTTGGACGTGTGGTTTTTTAACAGTAAAATATTGTTTAATGCATCGAACAAATGCAAAACGTATTTTGCATTGCGTGTTTATCGTGCATAATTGTAAAACTTCGATAGGAATTCAATAAAATAGTGTGGTTTACAATAAGTTTCGATAAAGAGATGGAATAATACAAAATGTAAGTGTAACTCGTTTCAATTTCACTGTTATAGATATTTAATTAATGTTGTCATTGAGGTAAGCGTGTTTTTATTACGATATTTATCATTTATTTCTATATAGATCTACACGATATTTATTATTAATTTCGATATACACGACTAATTGCATATGTTACTATATTTAGTAACACAATTGGCCGTTTTTTTTCGCGAGATCAACGCGGTTTTGATTTTTACATATCTTAAAAAAAAAACAACATAAACAGAACAGTTTTGTTGATAAACAATACACAAGAAAACAGAAGAACACAACAAAGCAAACTTGACAGTAATTAAGCCGTATCACATTGCATACGCCAATGTTCGCAATTCCATGAACTAAACCTCCCTGTCATACCGATCGCACATTAATTTATACCCGATTTTAATGTATCTAATACGTGCGCTGTCTTACGGGTAAAACTGACGTGACCGAAAAGGCCATAATTTAGACCGTGCATAAATATAGACGCGCTTCATCGTATAGCAGATAACGACCCACGTATGCTTACGTTGTATATCTCAGTAGTATAAACAACATAAGACCGCGTTCAACTTCATTGAATTGCGGATTTTAAATCGTAAATGCAAGTCTTTATTTAAGTCTTTATTTGATTTTTGCAGTTAGCTATTTCGCAATGGTTGTCATGGAAGCAGCGTTGTTGGTGGCGGTCGTTGGACTGTTGCTGTTTTTGATTCTACGATCATCGGTAAGCCTCCTTTTTGGTAGTTTGATGTTCAACTATAATGTATATTTTTAGTACAGGCAACACGATATTTTATATTAAGTCTGTTAAACATGCTGTATAATTATTTGGTATTTTCCATTACCTTTATCCAGTTTTCTTTAAACGATCATATAACTAAAAATGAGGCATTGTACATATGTTCGTTATTATACTCCGTAACGATGTACAAGGGTAATACCGGATTCACAACGGGTATTGAACTGTCTTTCAAAGCGCAACATTGACCCTTTCATACATAATGCCTTATGATATGGAGTCGTACATTTGCCATGATTATATTCCTAATTTTAAATGCTTTGGTTTGTCCGTATGTTGAATAATACTATCTTTAACGTGAGTTTTAAAACTTCGAGGCTCAAAAGTAAAACATTTGGGAAGAATCATAATGCTGTTCTTTTTAAACATTGTTAAATAATACCTCTGGGATTTAAACTGACGACGCTCCAGGGTCAAATGCACCATGAGAACAACTTGCTATATATATATATATATATATATATATATATATATATATATATATATATATATATATATATATATATATATATATATATATATATATATATATATATATATATACTAAATGAAGCGTCGGTGGGAGATATGCGCAATGCGTCGTTACCACCATCTCAAGCACCAGTATCAATTTGATTTAGATAACCATTTGTATGGTTATGAACATTCGTGGTTTAAATGTATATATGTTTTAAAACCTCAATAGTCTTCAATATTTTCAAAAGACTAATTAGCATGTGCCTGCTTTATACGTGGTGTGTTTGTATTTTACAGAGCAAAAAATCATCACCACCGATTCCTGGTATGCAGCCGAGCTCTCAGAAGTATGTTTTGGTAGCTGGGGTGTTCTGTATTGCAACTGAAACATATCGAGATTATTACAGCAAGCAATACTGCTGTAATGTTGGACTTAACTCTTATCTTAGAAAAAAGTAGTGAACAATTTTATGTTAAAATGGGTAAGACAGAAAGTCGATCGTATGGCGGATATGATATCGTTTTTTTGTTACGTTGAATACTTTATAATTTCGTTTTTCAAATCATTAAAGGAATTAACAATGTTCGCAGTAGGCAATTTCAATTTGTAAAATACAAAGATGTGTTAATTTAAGATGAATATTAAGAAAGAATACGTTTATTAATTTAGAAACTAAACCAAAACGCAGATTCAACAGTGTGTTCGACGTAGTATGAAATGCGCGGCATATGGGCCTGATATAGGATTATGAATGACAAATATGTTCCCGAACTATTAACTTACTCCAGAGGATTCGTTGACCATTTTATACCGCTGCTGGATTTAGGCAGTTGCGAGAACACCAACGTTGATGCCGTATGTGAAACTGAACTATTCTAACTCTTTACTCGACCCTTTTTTTTAATGCAGACGTGTTTTTTTTCAGTATGTTTAAGCTGCTACCGAAAAAGTACATCCCGAGTACGTAAACATTTTCCCAATGTGTATAGCGGTTCAATATATAGAGAATACATGGTTAATGCCGAGATGGAGAAAGTTTATCCGGTGATGCTTAGAAAAATAAAATAAAAAGCTAACCTTTTTTTTCGGGCCGAACCGGATAAACTTTCTCCATCTCGGCACTTACCATGTATTGTATTTATCCTGCTTCATTATAAATTATGTCTTGAAAATAGTTTTATTTTGTTCGATTTAATGATATTTCATTGAAAAACGAAATAAATTGCAGACTACCGGAAATAAGTGTGTATTGGTGGAGTGTAACATTTCTAATTATATTAAGAAACGCCGTATATTAAAGGTTATGAGTAAATAAATTTATAGGCGAAATTGATTACTTCATTACCATATGTTTGCTTTAATTAAATACACATTTCTTACTTTACAAAACATTTCGCAGGAACTTCGCATGTACCTTTTGTTAAAGGTCAAATATATAATAAGACGCGCAGGAATAAGTACTTCCGGTTATATCGTGGTCACGCGAGGTACAGATCAACTAGTTTATTCGACCCTGCTTTATTAGGTCAATGTTTGCAACAAAGGCAGGATTAAAATAAAACTATTTGCTTCAGACGAAATGTTCGACTTGTTTATGCCGCTGCTTGGGGCGCGAAGTCTCGAGTACGCTTACGGTGACGACGGCAAGAGCTGACGTAAGGTCTATGACAGGGTGTTCACGCACGGCTCCATCCGAAAATACATAGAACCGTTCCAGAAGGTAAACAGGTTTTCTCTGTCTTTTTCTTTTTTTTCATAAATATGAGCCGTTGTAGTGTTGTTGTTATTGTTTGACAACTATCCTCTGTGCAATTGCATCCTCGCTCAGCACAGGCCATTACCTGGTAGCTTAGAGGCTATTCTAACTGAATTAAAAAATTAATCGATCGGTTCATAATTTAAACTCTTATAATTATAATAACGCGCCATGCTCGTTTGTACATAGGCAGCAGACGACATCGTGCGGAAGTGGACGTCATATTCGCCCGGTGAGCACGTGCCCGTGTGCACTCACATGACGGTATTCGCACTGCGGTCTGTGCTCGCGTCGCTGTTTGGAAAGGCAATGAGTACCGACCAACAAATTAGCCAGTTCCGGAAAATATATGAAACGGTAGGCTTTAACACGTGTTTACTAACAGCACTTGACAGTCGGGTTATATAGCAATAATGAATCTTGAGAGAACGTATTAGAAGTGTAATTCTTGTAACCCTTAACCAGTATTATACGACAAAAAATTACATAAAACAAACATTAGTAAATGTGCCTGGGGCCTGTCGGTGGATGATCAATCTTGAGATGAACATTAAAAAATACGTATTGTCCGAGCCAGAACGTATACACATTTATTGTGTTATACTCTGTGCGATATGCTTGACAATCTATTCAAAATAAATTTTATGAAATATGAACGTTTTGCGTGATTCTTATTCAATTCAAGAAGGGATTTTTTTTCTTATTTTGACAAACAGTAATCCTAAAAAATTCACAATATGTAAACGCATGTGGTTCATTTAAAAAACATATGCACTTTACAAGAAGATCAACGAATAACTATTATGATTGATTGATAGTTTTATTACGTCGATATTTTCGCATCTTATAAGTGTTAAACCGCTCATTTTCAGATATGGAATGATAAGTTGGTGAATTCTACTGATCCGAATGAACAAGAGAGGCAACTCCAAGAAGGTGAGATGTCGTGGAGTGGTCTCCCTTTATGCTTAAATCGTCGGATTGTCAAAAAGTAATGTCCAACATCGCTACATTTTTTTTTAATTTAAATTATCTTAACCGACTTATATAAAGCAGCACATACTGGTTTGTTACATTCTGTATAGTTGAAAGAAGTTTAAATACGCAACACTCAATGTCGAGACGGTCGCATTTCGGGCGTATACTAAACTTGAAGAGCGAGGCTGAAATGGCGATACACATTTATTCGTACTCTCCAGATCTCAACTGTTTGCCCCTTCATGGCGGTTTTTGTTTTCCGTATTTGTCAGGCAAGCAGGAGTTATCCTCGGTGTTACTGCAGATATTTCGCGACCGGAAGCGAAACCCACCACGCGCGGGCGAGGAGCTATTTTTAGATGTGCTCATGGAGTATACAGAGGACGAAGAGGTACAGTTCTGTGACGCGCTCGTGTACACCATCGGGGGCTTTCACACGGCCGGAAATTGTAAGCTCTTTGTTTAGTTTAAACCTATTTATTTTAGCTTGATTGTGTAGAAAGCCTAAGGCTTATTCGAAACGCTCTCGAGTCCGTTTCCTGGGCCTAGAACCAGTACTTGGTGTCTCTGGGGGAGTTTTAAAGAACGCTCCTATCGAACCCGTGACCTTCCGGTCGCTATATTCACTACACCACGGCTCTTAGTGACCCTCGTGGGCCTTTTTTGTATTTTTGACAGGTATAGGTTAAATAGGGTGTTCGTGGAATTTTATGTAAATGTTGGAATTAACAAGTAAACTTTAATAAATACGAAATCAGCACATTTACCACAACGAAGTTGCCTTCGGCTAATGGCTTCAGTAAGTTTGTATATAGTAAAGCTAAAAACTTGCTTTCCGATATTAACTTAACTAGTCAGTTTACAAGCTTATTTTACCATTCATTTTTGCATCCACAGCTACTGTTTAATACCAAAATTTAAGGAATTCTTAGCTATGAGAACATCTTAAGATCGAATCACAATTTAAATTGCATTTAAAATGGGACGCCGGCTCCTACTCTCAACAGATCTACGAAAAACCTATATAATCCATGTGTTCCAACGACGCTGGATCACGTTACTACAAGTAAATTTCAAATGCATATGAACATCTAAAAATGTCGTCAATGGTTCGGCTTGGTTCTTTATTCCAAAATAAGTGTTTTATAAAAGGCCTGGAACACTCCGAAGTAAGCCTACCCGTGTTTCCTCTTGCAGTGTTGTCATGGGCGCTGTACTACCTGGCCCAGTACCCGGATATACAGGAGAGAGTGTACGCGGAGATCCGGAGAGTGCTTGGAGAACAGGGCAACGTGGACCACACCAACGTTGGGGAGTTCCAGTACGTTGTGTATAGCGTTATAATCGTGACGAAGCGTTTATGTAGCCACGAAGCTTTGGTAGTGATACGTAGTGTAGCTTAAATGTTACTTAATCAATCACTTTATCTAGCGTTACGTAGTGTTACTTGAGTTACCTAGCGTTTCAGTTAATAACCTAGCGCTTTTATCTCTCGCCTCGTAGCGACATAAACGTTACATAGTGTTTCTTAAGTTATCAAGCTGTCTAGTACATCGCGTTACTATCGTTCCGTTTCTTATCTGTTGTTAAGTGCCTTTTCAGTACACTGAATATAACGTATTGTTACATGAAACGTAACTCTCGTTACGTACAACCTTACTGTATTTGCGCAACGTTAATTTGTTTACGAAGTTTTCTAGTTCGTCCCTTAAAGCATCACTTCCGTATCGTTGTTTTACGTAGGTGACGTAGCATTCAAGTTCGTCGAGTATACAGGACTGTTGTTACGTTGCGCTCATATGAGTCGCGTTCTGGGAAAACTGGACATAATGCATATGCGTAAAATGTCGTCCCAGATTAGCCTATGTAGTCCGCACATGCTAATCAGGGACGACACTTTCTGCCTAAACTTGATTTTCGGTGAAGTGTGACTTCCATGAAACTAAAAATCCATAAAAGCGGAAAGTGTCTTCCTAATTAGCCTGTGCGGACTGCACAGGCTAATCTGGGACGACAATTTACGCACATACATTAAGCCGTGTTTTCTCAGACTCATATATGTACTCAACTTTTCAGTACATTGCGCTTAGCTTAACTGCCGTTACGTAGCATGACCGTGATTACTTATCATTTCAGTACGTTACCCATAGGATCAGTCGTTTCGAAGTGTAACTGTAGTACGCTATGTAGTGTTAGTCAAAATCGTTACAGAGCGTTTCTAACGTCACGAAGCTTTTCAAAAGTCTATTAACATTTCAGAACTTCTTGAAGGATGAGTAACTTTCGTTATGCCTCGTTTCCTCGAATAATGTTTGCATTAATCATCATGGAAAACCTCAAATGGTGAAATTCAATATTTACAAGAAATACATTTTTTCTGCAAAGAAATAACGCAATAATCGAGTCAAATTATTTTACGTATAAGGATCATTGAAAAGCAAGTTTCTCGCTCAAAAACTCGAGAATGTATGAAGCTATTGGAAAGCAGTCACATACAGATGCCTTATACTGAGACTGCTAAACGGTCTGTAGGGTCACGTGGTTGAATATAAGTGATACGCACATTTGTATTTTCGTGTAATAGTAAAAAAAAAATCTTTTTTAAACCACTATTTGTTAAGCATATTAAATTCAGATGGTGTACTATATAAACCCGCATTGTACGTGTTGGGTTATTGTTAACAGGTACGTCAAGCAGGTGTTGGACGAGACGTTACGCTGCGCTATCGTGGTCACCTTGGCGGGGAGATTTATGGACGAGGACGTCACCATCAACGGATATGTGATCCCAAAAAACGTACGTATAAGAGAGACCAGTGAGTCGCGTTCTGACAAAACAGGGCATAATGCATGTGCGTAAAGTGTCGTCCCAGATTAGCCTGTGCAGTTCACACAGGTTAATCAGGGACGACATATTCCGCTTTTATGGTTTTTAAATGTCAAGTTTAGGCGGAAAGTGTCGTCCCTGATTAGCCTGTGCGGACTGCATAGGCTAATCTGGGATGACACTTTACGCACATGCATTAAGCCCAGTTTTTTTTCAGAACAAGGCTCTGGTAATCCGGAAGCGCCTAAGGCAGATATTACTTTATTTGTACTTAAATCAAACTGTCAGATCAAATGTTCGTTAAGAAGTACTATAACTTCTGATAACCAAAACAAAGATACAAAATAAATAATTTAATATTGGTACTTATTACAAGCAAGCATGCTTATGTTAAAAGAACATAACACGAAATAACCCATGTGTCTGTCCGTTCGTCCGTAAACTGTCCGCATACGTTCTCTTACACGTTTTAACTTACAACATTCTATCTTGCAGGCATTTGTCCTAAAACATGAAATCGTGCAAGTGTGATTTTTATCTTCATACGTAAAACTAATATCACAAAGAAAATGAATACTGGCAACCAGTTTGAGCAGGATTACTTCGCAACGGTAAAGGGGCATTTTCACAGATTTTGGCATGTTTTGAAATTTGTCATTAAATGCATTATATTGATAAATGTAAACAATGGATCTAAAAGCTCCAGTAAAAAGCATGAATACAATTAAAGAAAGAAAAAAAGTAGCCCTCAACTTGGCTCGAACCACTAACCCCTGGAGTAAATGGAGTTAAAATCAATCGATTAGACCACTCGGCCATTCGTCCTTACAAAATGTGCGATGTATTTTATACTTTATATAAGCAATCCTCGTAGTATCACAAAATATAAAGTGTAGAAATATGTGGCAAATTGTAACAATTTAAAATTTTAGTTTCAAGTATGCCAGCTGTAACCCGAGTGGAATTTCCGGAACTTCAGATGAGTGTTCAGATGAAAATATCTGATGTTATTTTGCTATATAAATCTTTATAACTAGTTTTGTCCCCATAAGTAAGGCCGATATTAAGGGTAATGTGTGGTAAACATGACATGTAGTAAACGGAAATACAACGTACATGTTTACACTTTAAAAACTAAAGAGACTATATCTTGATGTTGTGGTGTCAGGCATTAATATTTTTGCTAATAAAGTCTGAAGAAACAATCCTTATATTACAACCATGATAAGTTGAAAGTTTGAATATGACCGGTATACTGTTCTACCATACAGTTGACATGATGACATAAATTCAACTAAAAGCTGAAATTTGGAAGTTAAAGAAAACTTTTAACACGAATTGTGCACGAGGTCAAAACGAATCTGACCCACGTCAGCTAGGTTATTAATTGTAATTCAATTGGAATAGACATTAATTATTTTATTTATTTGCAAATTTTCATACGACCCAAGTGCAAGGCAGTTTGTATTTGTTTTTTAGATATAGGTTGAATTACGAATACGGGTTTGTGGTGCGTTATGTTATCTCTCTATCTCTCCAGACGCCAGTGATTCATGCGATAGGCGTGGCATGCCTCAACGAGAAGGTGTTTCCCCACCCCGAAGTGAAAGTTATCAATTTCATGAAAACGCATCCCATGTGTTTGACGAAAAATTGTTGCAAGTATCGACGAGCTTTGATAACTGGTTTTATTAACCACTTTCATTAATTGATATAGCTGAGATATTTAGTGTTATTTTTATGATTTGTATGTATGGATACTTCTTCGAAGCATTATTATAGTATTGAAAGTTTTTCCAAAAACATCCATACTTTTCTTAAATTGCGAAAAAGAGACAGCTCCTATAGGTCTTAGATCTAGCTTTCAAGGTTATGTCAAATGTAAAAAGCCTCTCTAAAGTTTCATTTTGTCCATCATGGAAGGTTTTCTAATAAGTTCCTTACTTAAGTTTCACCATAGTAGACGATAGGTTTAACTTCCGTCCGCCGTAATTAGATTCCCAAGATTGACGCGAACCGTTTTGTAAACGCTTCTCAACATGCAAGTTTTAAATAATAAAACACGCTTCCGTTTAGTATTGTTCATAAATCGTTTTATAACATACTCCAAATAATTAATTATGACAACATCTGGCTTGCTTTCTACTTAAGGTTTGATCTTGAGAGGTTCAGTCCTGACAAAACCAAGAAGAGAGGCGCCCTCGCCTTCATTCCTTTCGGTTTTGCGGGAAAACGCTCGTGTCCCGGCCAGAAGTTCGCCTATGCCGAGGCGACCACCCTCGTGGTGGCTCTCGTTCGTCACTTCCGGCTGCGACTGGTGCCCGGCTTGAATATCAAGCCGTCCCACGGTCTCATAACGCACCCCAACGAGGAGATTTACGTCAAAATTGAGAAGCGTTAGATCTGGCACGCAGAGAGTAATATGTTCGTGTCCGAATTAAATCAAGAAGGGCATGCATACCATGTCTATAGAAAGGAGACATGACCAACTAAGCTAAACAACGTGGTTTTCCTCCATTGCTAAAACTTTGCCGTTTCTCTATTTGCACGTTGTGATTTTCTCGTGCAAAGCATTATTTGTTAAGGGAATCATTTCAACGCGATATATTTACGAAGGCCAATAAGAGTGACAGCAGCTTCCTCTGGTCATAGCTCTTCCTTCTGCCGGCATTAATTTCAGAAGACACCATAGTCAGTGACAAGGCGTTTGTTATAACAGCAAATGCACAGTGTAGAAAACATGTATAAACGTAAACAGAAACGTATTTTGGATATTGCTTATAACCATTTTTGTACGAACATGATATTAAATTATGTATAGGAAAAATTGATAACGCATTGTGATATTTAGCTTGATTTTCAGGACAAAAAATGCAATCTATTTAACTCGCATTGGCGTCAGCGTAGGCGTACTTCAGGGCGTCCGAACGAGTTTCTAAGAAATGGCTAGAGTAATTACATTCAAAAATAAACATGTATTTCCCATACTTAAATTATCTTATTTGCCAATTTTTGTTGGTCTATTTGAAAGTTTAAAAAGAAGGTTTGGGAAAGGCTTAAGGGATTTCCCTAAAATTTAGATCTTGTAGTCTTCATGTTGAAATGACCACAAAGGCCTTGGTGGGTTACTCTATTTTGAAATTTGTTAAAATTAAGTGCCTGCCCATATATGCAACATAGGCAGAGTATAGTTTTTTGGTGAGCTAGTTTGTCGTGTATGGCTGGAGAGAAATGAATTGTAAAGCAATTGTAGTGACATTTGATACATATATTACATATATTCCTTATGTCCAGAGATTGCATATTGGATCGATCTTATCAAGATTAAGGTCAATATTACAAAATATGGATACATGGATTAAGATCTTAAGACCGGATGAAGCTGTTGCGATGAAAGTATATATACATAGGAGCTGGATTAGTCATGGCCACTATAAGCAAATTAATTAACATAGTTTGAGCTTAAAATCAAGGCTCATGATTCAAGATTCAATTTTTATTTGCAACATGTTCAAATGGCCAATCGTCAATGTGGACACACTTTTGTACATGTAATTGATAACAACATCAACCTCTTTACATATTTCTGACAAGTATTTAAATTATGAGTAAGCGAGGCTGCTGAACATTAAAAATACTTCATACATAAATAATATCAATCAATAATTAGCAGCTGTTTATCATACATACATTTACTCGTCGCACAAAAACATTGTGAAAAAATTAAAAAAATCTTTTAAAAAACTGCTGAAAATACAGTAGACATTGAGTCTCATAGTGCATTATATTCCTTTGAAATTTACAATTTAAGGAAATGCAATGAATATTACGTGTTACATTCTAAACAGAACCAATATCGCGTTTACTTCGCAACAATAACACATGTTAAATGTATTGCATGGAAAACAACACATAATCAAATTTCATAAAACAAACATTACTATCTTTGATTCGATTAAGCACTATATACTTAAAATTTTGATAACGTATGAAACATATGTAAGTTTCATTTACACAAACAGAAAAAAATCTGAGCTATTGTAAGTATTTAACAACATAAATAGATATACGAAATGCATTGACTACGTTTGATGGGTTAATGAACATCAAATGGAAAAACCCATGTAGGTTAATCTAACTAAAAGTGCGACAAGGACCAAGGCGCTAAGTTTTCTTGACACAGATTCTCTATCAGAAAACATTATTCCTAAAAATATTTGCATATTTGGTCTGTTTCTGAAATCTTACAATCTTAAATCTGTATATAAGTTGCATTCAAGCACAAAATTATATTCGTCTTCAATACATTTACAGTCAATACATGTCATATGCTCTACTTGTGTAGGATTTGGTTTAGACCATCTGTCACTTTCTATATTCAATTGAAAATGTGCCATAACTTTCTCCGCCAAAGGCGAATGGATATATAACTTACGGTCAGATAAATAAAATGGTTATGCTCAAGCGATGTGTGTTTTGCTTTTAAATCCTTTTAGTATTTTGCGGGCCCTCAATACAAGTATGAAACACCCCTGCTATATAAAGCATATTATATCTGAATGTTGACCGGAATATACTTATACATTTCATTGAATTGGGAAGCCTTATCATTGTACATAATAATAGTTCCATTCCTTGTACTCCCTTATTTAAATTATTAAGTCCCATTCAAAAACTAGATGTTGATAATTGCACATCGAAAACAGATATAAATTGAATGTTAATGTTATTCGTTGTAAGCTATAACGGACAAAAGTAAACAGTTACACGCTGTGTATGAATTTATAAAAGCACCGGTAAAGCAACAATAAATTCTAACTTGCAAAACTGTACATCGTTGCATTTATTATAACAAAGCCCGTATTGCAACCGAATGTTAAAAGCTTTGAGTAATGTTTCAATGCATATATGAATATAATACATTGCATTATAATTACGCATAAAAACATGCACGATATAGTTAAAGGCCACTGTTAAGACTTTATTTTGGAGTTTTATTACTTTGATTGAGTTGTTTCCCTTGGACCATACTTGTTATTTCTGTGTTTAACTAGGTATATTACTTGACCCCAGGTCATTTCCTTTTCCCACCAGTTTAAAGGCTTTTCATTGGTCACAGCAGCAGTTGAAAAGAAGACTTGACTTGGTCAACATGTATAGATGATTGTTGACTTTTTAAACTTAGATTTGTGTTTTGTCTCAAAAAAACAGAACCTACCCCTTTAACGGTTGCGGATTACTATCCCTTAAATAATCAGAACTTTACCAGTATTCTGACATCGTAACAATGGCACCCAACGTGGGGCAAGTGTTCAGGAGCCAAACACACCAGCTCAAACACTCCAGCGTCGAACCTAAACCAATATCTAGAACTAGCACTAAGGTGATCCAGTAAACTTTGAATGCAAACTGTTCTAGTGAAATTTCAATATTAACATACGCGATTATAACTATCAGATAGAACTTTGAAGAAAGTTTGGATTTTTGAATGGTGTTCATGAGCTGAACACATCTGGTTCTATACGTTGAACACTTATGCATTTAATTTAGCATATATGGATTTATCTACAGTACCAGTGCTTAAGAAATTGTTGAGTTAACGGTGAAGATCACTGACAAATGTTAACATTTTTCATTGAGTGCGAGGGAGAAGAGAACTGTGACTTAAGTGTAATTTATCGCATACCATAGTGATAGGTTACCAATATTACCAGTGAGTGAACTGACCAGAACAGTGATTCGGAATCCAGTGATTCAGGGGATGAATATGTGCCTGACACATATACAGGTGGGGACACCCACAAACCTGAAAGTAAGGGAAATTCCTAGTGGAAAAGAAAGTACTCATGATGAGCCAACAGTTACAGAAGGAACAGATAGTACAGGTATCGTTACAGAAGAAGAACATGGTAGTCTACTCGTCAACCTAAAAGAGAACGTAGATGAACAGGATGAAGCAAGAACAGGGACCTCAGTGAAAGAGAAAGAGATCGATAGTGATACAGAAACCAAAGAGGCTGATGAAAACAGTGTGAAGAAGGTGAAGCTACAGCTACAGAGATGTTGAAAGAAGACGAGAGGAAGAAATGAGGTGAAGGTGCAACAGAAGAAAAAACAGATGTAAAGAAGCAGGACACAGCTGAGAAGGAGTCGCATGAGACAGATACAGATACAGCAGATACAGCTGGAACAGCATCAGGAGGAGTACAAAAGAGAAGGAAAGGACCAAAACTGGCTCCTAGACCACCGACAATGGTATCAGAGAGACCTAAAAAGGCACCTATTAGATACGAGAAATACGAGATGAATTTAATGGTCCAAAGAACACCTGATTACAGAATACATGCTTTGGATGTTTTTTATCAATTCTGGTGTTTTTAAATATGTGGATCCTGAAGTAGCAAAGAAAGTTATTAACGCAGTGATGCAATAATATATTCTGGACTACAAATAGATTATTTCAAATTTGAGATATACATGTACATATACAATTATAAAAGTGAAATAGTATTGGAAATATAACTATGACAATTTTGAAATAATAAAATATGAAATTTTGAAAATAAAGCATTATTCTAGGAAGGATAACTTGAAATTTTGCAAGGAATCATTGATATTGAAAGGATAACAATGAAATATTTTTGGTTTTGAAAGTTGTTAATAATATATTAACATTTAAGGTTATACTTAAGGGAATATATTACATTTTACTTGTTTTTAAATTTTAAACATTGATAATGTGATTTTTGTCATATTTTTGTATTTTGTATTGTGAGGTCACAATTTTTGAGAAGGGGAGACAATAGCCTGAATACATGTAAGATTTATTGACATGCTTGATGTATTTTTGAATAAGGTCTTAAGTTAAGAGCTTTATTTTTGATTTTTGAAATATTTTGATGGTTCATTTAAATGAAGCCTTTACTATTTTGGGTGGATATATTATAAATAATTTGACTATTATTTATTATGTACTGTATGAGTACTGTATGAGTACTGACAGCCGAATGATGGGACATCATTTCGCAGACAGGGGAAGTTTGCGGCAGGCTTGATTTTAGAGTTTTAGTTCTTTGATTGAGTTGTTTCCCTTGGACCATACTTGTGATTACTGTGTTTAACCAGGTGTATTACTTTTCATTGGTCTTGGTCAACATGTATAGGTGATTGTTGACTTTTTAAACTTAGATTTGTACTTTGAAATGGATGGAATATATGATTTAGACTACTTGCACTGGGAGATACAGGATATTGACAGAGTGTTGGTGAGCTGGTGTTTAGAGTGTATCATTCCAGTCCACAACTGAGATGAGTATAAATACACTAATGAAATGATCTTGAGCGGCTCGTTTCTTACACTTACGGTTAAGAACAGAACCTACCCCTTAAACGGTTGTGGATTACTATCTCTTAAATAATACGGAACTATACTAGTAATCTGACATCGTAACAGTATGAACTTTATAGTATAACAGTTTCTTAATTCTTGCGGTAACTATTTCACGTATGTTATATGTGTGTACTTAGTGTGTATTTTCTCCTAAAAACTGTTTAAATAATCCCTCATATTCATCGACGCTTTTTAACCCCTAAACCAGATCGATTTTTGTGTTAATGATTTCTTTAAAGCGGGACTGCACGATTTTTATATGTGTTAAATTGTAACATATTAATAAAAATATGTTACAACAACACAAAATAGGCAAGAGAAATTATACATTGAAGACCAAACTCAAATATTCAAATTAAAATGCAGCAAAGACAAATTAGCGCCCCGAGCCGATTGTGACGAAGATATTTCGTACATATTTTTCTACAATAACCGAAGCATTCGTCGTTTTATTAGAATCTGAGTTTGTGTTCGTGTGTCGTATGAATAGATATTGTTGCAGGAAATTAAAATGATCCGTAAATCTAAATTTATATTCACATCGTACATGCATGATATACATGCTGGCGAATTCGACTGTACATACATTTTCGATTTCAGAATTAAATATCTGGCTTATTCGATACATGTTGTTCTTAACTTTTATTTTACTTTATATTGAAATATATGTATAAGAAGGTTTTTTTTCACACATTTTATATAAATTCATAAATATTTGACGAAATCGTGCAGTCCCGCTTTAAACAAATAATTGCATTGGAAATGACTTGCGAATTACTAAACATCACCGATAAGCTGACCATCGGAACTGTGGGCGGGGCTAACATAGTGATATCGATTAGAGACATAATGTGTGGGCAGGGCTAACATAGTGATATCATCTGAACTGTGGGCGGGGCTAACATATAGTGATATCTTTTAGAGACATGATGTGTGGGCGGGGCTAACATAGTGATATCGATTATAGACATGTTGTGTGGGCAGGGCTAACATAGTGATATCATCTGAACTGTGGGCGGGGCTAACATATAGTGATATCGATTAGAGAAATGATGTGTGGGCGGTGCTAACATAGTGATATCATCTGAACTAGGGGCGGGGCTAACATAATGATATCGATAAGAGAGATGATGTGTGCGCTTACATAGCTTACATAGTGTATTATCTGAATTGTGGGCGGGGCTAACATAGTTTTTATTTTTCGGTTTAATAGAAGTATTGATAACATTTCTATCTGCTCAACGATTTGTTGGTAGAACGTTTTAAAGCACTGCCTAAAATTATCGCAGAATAATCCATCGTTGCCTGTCTGCTTGATTTACACTCGTGATTCGACATCCCGTGCTATATTTATGAATATTTTGATATTGTTTAATTTCATCAGAAATAGTAACTAACATGTGTATATTTCTAATGAAAACAAAATAATGGGATTTAACTTATATCTCCATGATTTCGATAGCAGTGAAACGTACATAATCATATCTTCTATTCATTATTAAATATAATTGTATTCATCCAATAAAGATCTATGCTACTGTCAAAACGTCCTCACACGTCGAAGCGTAGACATTTATGAAAATTTATGCAAACCAATTCGGCGTGGGTGGAGTAAATAAATGCTAAAAACGCCGACGCTAGATGGTCGTAATGAAAACACAAATGTCTAAGAAGTGTCGTATAAATTGCCCTAAGAACGATGTGTGTACACTGTAACGTCGATAATGGTCCCCTTGTGAACGCAAAGGGGTCGCGGCATAAACGCATTACAATGCTAAGGACGTAGTGAGAACGCAAAGAACACGCGAAAAAACAAACAACAAATAATACAAAGCATAACATAACGTTTATTCGGCATTAAATAGCATTTGCAAATTAATAGCCTATACACAGTATGTGTTTGAGATAGTAAAGACATGGTATTCTCAATATTCAAAAGGTCATCCATATGATCTTTTAAACTTGAAACAATATCATTTATGAAAAATAAAAACAATAACGTTGAGCTTTGGTCGCCTTGTTTTGCACCAATTTTCGACTCAAATAGTGATGTATATGTACTTTCATGCCGGACACATGCTTTGACGGAGTTATACATGCTCCGTACGGCGTTTACAAATTTTGTGCTTACGTTTTCATTAATATTTCCAATACTATTAATTAAGTTTTTGGAATATAAGAGTTCGGTCTTATTTGTCACAACATTTTTCGAAATCAACAAAGGCACAATATAGTTTTTTTTTTCCGTTGGCTAAGAGTTTTTTGTATAATAGATTGCAATACGAATATGCAGTCTACTGTAGACTATCCTTTCTGAAAGCCGAACTGGTTTTGTACCAAGTTTTTATGTTTAGTTGACCAGTTTGTCAATCGATTTAGAAGTACTGTTGAGTATATTTTTGCAAGAATATTAATTAGGGTGACACCCCTATATTTTTTCGCATCCTCTGTATCCCCTCCCTTGAATATAGGTGTTATAATTCTTTCACCCCAGGATTTAGGATATTCACTATTTTTATACATTCTGTTAAAAAGTGCTTATATAACTGATGACAATTCCGGTATAGAATTTTTATATATTTCTACGCATATCGTGTTGATACCGCTACTTTTGTTATTTTTTTGATCGCGGACAGCAATAGTTACCTCTTCTAGCGAAATGTCTTTATCTAATTTTGGATCTGCCCTTAAGTGATTATTTTCGCGCGAGCTATTGTCGGTTTTACTCCAATTGTCAGAATATAATTGTTTAAAGTGTTCATAGAGTGCCGTTGTGTTTAAATTGGTTGGGCTGTTATCTTTCTTTAAATACTGTTTTTAATTGTTTTCCAGAATTCTCGTGGCTTATGTTTACTAAGATTTGTGAGATTATTTTTGTCTTTATGCATACATTTTTGATTGACTCGGCGTTAAGTGCGTATATATATATATTTCGATTTGATAAATAATTGTCGGTTATGTTCATTAGATCTGTCCTTTAGAAATGTATTCCTATGTTTATTAAACTCCGCTCTGGAAGTATAACCTTCGTTATTAAACCATATTTTTTTGTTGTGGTGAATTTTATTATGTTTTTTGTTATTTATTTCGGTTTTTCCAAACACTTCTATCGCACTATGTTTTAAAATATTTATGAAGTTATTTGATATCTCATTAATGTCGCGCTCGTTTAAAATGGACTGTTCGAGTGAGTGCAATTGCGCTTTGTATTTGTATTTTTATAAACAACAAATCGCATAACCCCCGGCATATTGTTTGACAGGTTAACAACTATCGCACTTTTCCAAAATCTTCCTGTTGTGGTCGTTGAGAGGACACTCATTCAGTGCGACGGGGTATAACCATTTCCTATACGTTTAACATTACTTCCCTTTGTTGGACATAAACTTTTATTTTTTTGTAAGTAGCATATCATAAAACGAATGATAGATATCAGCTTGAAATAATATGTACGTAGCTCTTATTGAGTGGATATGCAGTAAACAAGAGCCATAGTCTACATACGTGAGGATATATTGCATTGAGGATTATTGCGTACTGTTAATTCATATATTCAAAAAGTATCAATAGAATATCTCACAAATCATACGTTGTATCAACTTAAAATTTCATAGGTAAAAATATTTCAGGAGGATATGCTGCATTAAACAGCAACCATAACTTCTGTTTTAGTGCCCCTGTAATTCTTGATGATACTTTTTCCAGCGCATAACGTGTATATGCCACGAATCTTCACAGTTAGACAGGTTGCATTGGGGAAACGAGTTTTGAAAACTAAACATATAAAGCCAAAGACGAGATGGCGAGCGAGAAATTTAAAACATTAAAGTTACAATTATAGTGAAAAAATCACATTTTAACATTTAGCTTAATTTAAAAAAAATCGCAGCAATTGCAAAAACAAATGTAAAAAATAGGGGCGATTTAATTGCGATTAAATAACTCAATGATAGGAATAATAAAATAAACAAAATGCAACTCGAAACGTATAAAAGTAATGAAATAACCGATATAAAATTTGGTTTTGGCAAATACAAGAGTTATTTGTTATTTTAGTTTTGGTGGCCATCTTGGAATGGTAGCGATTGTCATTTCTGTACATTATTTGCTAAAATCTTGTAACTCTTTGATTACACGTCTAATTCGACACATGACCGACCGCATTTAATAATGAACTATGGCAAACATAAATTGTTTATTGTTATTAGTGAGTCAACATGTAACTTATATACAACACATTTGTGTCTGTACACAAATGGCAATGCGAAATAAAGCAAAATTGTCTCTTAGAAAAACGGTTTCTGGTACATCATTTATAGACAGAAATAAGTTATTGTACAGTTCTGAGATTTAAAAAATCGTTACATTTGCTTACTTGATAATGATAAAGCTGTATTTTTCATATTCGCATAAAGAATGATCAAAATGTTAATAATATAACAAAATTCCAGTGTTAATTGAATGCATTAAAAACAAAACTCTAATTAACAAACCCAGCACGTGTAGCGATGACGAAGTTGATCGGTAGCATCTCAAGCGATGACATTTATTAAAGCGAAAATTGTGAACAAATATTGCTGCAAGCATCCTCGTTAACACACTTATGAAGTATAATAAGATGTACTCAGATTATATAGTGTTCATCTGCTTCAAACCCAACGAAAAATCTTTAAGTTAATTAGTGGTACTTTAAATGTCCTTGAGCTTTGTTGATTGCAATTTAACACATCATAATTACGCATCATAACATGCACGATATAGTTTACAATTCATTGTTAAAACATTTATTGAACTTTCTTTTTTAGCATAGCGGTTTCTTTTTTCTTGCTGTAACTATTTCACGTATGTTAAATGATTGTACTTAATGCGTGTTTTCTCCTAATAACTATTTAAATAATCCATCATTTTCATCAACGCTTTTAAACCCCTGAACCAGATCGATTTTTCTTTAAATGATTTCTTTAAACATTAATTGAATTGGTGATGACTTATGAGTTACTAAACATTAAAGATAAGCTGACCATTTGAACTGTGGGCGGGGCTAACATAGTGATATCGATTAGAAACATGATAATTCTGGAAACGGGCGGATTCACTAAGTGTCATCGTAAAGGCTTTAACAACACTAATATAACTATTGGGTCAACGTTTCAAATATAATTGTACATTTGTCGTCAAACTGCAAAAAAGCATCAAATCCCATAATAGCATGTCAGAATAACATTCTATATCAACAAAATTATTTTAACATCCCGTTTTTCAAATTAAAATTCAACGTGCGCTGTTCCGCTCAGTTTAATTGGATTTTTTCTCTTCATAAAGTCAATTTGCAATGACAATAGTTTATTACGCTTATGTTGAAAAGTGAAGTCAAACACCTTAAGTGAGCATGGAATGTTTGTGTCTTCTTGTCTTCACAAAAGAATGCTGTAGTATTATTATCATTGCTTTACTCAAAGTTTCAGAAGGTACACCTGAAATATGAATATTAAAAATGTATACAATTTGCTCTGAAATTTTTATTTGTGTACAGTATATTAAATAACGACAAAAATATTTTATTGAAAAAAAATCAAATTGTTTAATTCTGTAACCATGAAAACCATATAAAAATTGTATCAAAAGACACAAATTAAATGTTTGTATGTATCACATAATGAATAAAATACACTTATGGAGTAAAGTATAAAAATATTGCTTTATATTGATCATCTACTAGTGTTTGTCTAATGTTAATGTTTTGAAAGCATATTTACGAAATATCAGTCATTTTGCACTAAACAGTGATATTACGTTATGGTCAGTATCTCGAAAAATAACAATGATAGAAACCTATTTTTGCAGTTTGTTTCTAAAAGAATATGCAAAGAAAATATATAGAACCCGAAGTGTGATTGTTGAGCCATAATACCCATTTTCCAAGCCACTGCCACATTATATTATACATTTCACACACGTTGAGATATGGTTATTTAACATTTCTGGCCTGCTGACTTTACAAACACGATGACAAATGCACATTCTTCTTTAAGGTGTTCGTTTCATCATATAAACTGACTTTATTGCTCGGCTCTTTGGAATATTTTAACCACAAACAATGCCTTTCGTTCTCAAAAGCGACCTTATTTCACGATCACGACAATATTCGTTTAAAATGTATTCTCAACATAAAATATTGACCAATGACATTGCTTGTGAACTATAAGCTCTCTTGATTAACTTTACGAATAAAACATTTAACACAGACATAGGCTTTTTAATAATTTATCAGCGACTTGTGAATGCAGAAAAGTGTATTGGTTCTGTGTTTGCATACGCGTGTTATCAAATAAAAAATATTGCAAGCATGAGTATAGCATGTTCACTTTAGTATGTTAACATGTTGTCATACTGAAAATTCGTCGTACTCCGTATCGTATGCAGCACGGGAATAGTTAATTGAGAGCGAAAAATCATCTGTGCCAATAAACAGTCGTATATTAAAACAAAAACTAAGGTCTAGATAGTATTTAAACAAGGAAACTAAATACTCATGCAAAATCAACATGTGCGTAATCGTTCAAGGAGTATTCAGCAAAATTCATGAAGCTTATGTTATGCGTGTCATCGCAAAGTGGTAAATAAGTGGTCAATCCTAAATATCGTGAACATTTTAATATGCTGTTAAGTTCACAAGAATAAATGACAAAGTATCAACGTGTTTATTTTAATCCCAAAGTTTCAGTTTCTCATCCCGATGAGGGCAATCAAAGTTCGTTTCTTTTTTTAATTTTCATGATATACGATTTAAATTTTTTCCAAATATAATAGTTTTAAACTTGCCAAAATAGACAACCGTTATTGATGCGAAAAGGAGTGTAACAAAATCATATATAAAAAGTCACGTTTCCTTTTTTTATAATTCAAACTTCTTGGAAATCACGTTTTCCTTTGGTCTCAACTACTCTTCTGTCAGCAAATAAATCAATTCCTTTTATGTCTTCTTGACATTACTTCAATTTATCGGTCCATCTTTTTCGAAGATATTTCCATATGTAATCGGCAATGCCTCGAGTAAGAATCGTCTAACTTATTGTATACATTTGTATAAACAATCTTGTATTATGATTGAGTGAATCGAACACTGACTTCTGGGAATATTTTTATGTATTTATATTGTAGGAGATATGATTTATTGTGAAGCGTCCGAATACTTAGAGTTATAACGATTAGTGCAATCTCGCGATATTATGTCGCTGTACTGAACTATTAAAATTTAAAGCGTCACAACAGCATTTGCAAATGCGCAGTTGTAGTTGTATCATTAAACAAAAAAGTAAATTAGAGTGGTATTTGTCGGTCAGTATTAAAGCAAATAACTGCCTGGAACAGCCATCTATTTACTGTTAACGATCTTAGCAGCACGTCGTTTGCAGTCTTGCGGGCAATACAAGATTCCCTTACCTTTGAAAACCTCGAACGGGGATTTTTTAAAGATATGTAACTCGCAATGCATAACCAATCCGGTCCCCCTCTCGGATGAAACGCAATATCGGTATCCATCTCGGATGCGGTATCGGTTATACACGGATACAACCATGGTTCTGTGTGGATGGTCCTCCTCAAAAAAAATTATTGTTAAAAAGGGACTCGAGTCATTGAAAGTAAGTATTGCACGGATCATTAGAACCTTTCCTCTTTGTAGTTATATGTTGATTTGCGTTGCTATGTTAGTGATTACGTATATAAGCAGCACAGTCGAAGGAATTTCCCGCTATTTAAAATGAGTTTTATGATTGATTTTTTTATGTTTTAGCGTGTTTAATGCATTCACCTGATCGCCTTGATAAAATAATTTGTATGAAATAATGGTATGTATAGTTTAAAACGAGAACCGATTGTTGACATTGTCAAAAAAGTTGTCATACTTTCTGTTTGTTTGGAGCAAGGATATCCCTCTGCAATGTGTGATTATACCTTCACATGCAACCTCTGGAGTTGGTCTACTGTCTCCTGGTACTAGGCGTAACTATTTTAAAGATTTGTTTCACAAATTTCGTAAACTGTTGAACGCATCCTTAATAAGTTCTCACGCCGTTGCTGATGTATCCGAAATTTGTAATCATGTTATAAAAAGAGTCACATTTAATTCAGACTAAATATGCGTAACAAAATGTTTACAGATTACAATTTATAATGAACATCGTAAAACATACATTTACATAATAACACTTATAAATCAATGTAACAGATTTTTTTACAAATAAAAAGATGCACTTAGCCAAACTTACAACGTTAGATGTGGTATGGCTACATATATTATACAAGATACAAACTGCTCTTTTTTGTGGCACAATATAATCCATTTTTATTTCACGATATCTATTCGTACGACACACGAACACTATGCTTGGTACATGTGTTGAATATCTTGTCCCGTAAAAAAAGAGCATTTTGTATCTTCATAAATCTCTGTTACCAGACCACATCTAGCGTTTAAATTTCGGCTATTGCTATTAAAAACATTGATTTTTTATGTGTTAACTTTCTTTTTCGAAATATTGCTTGACCAACGCGTTAATTTTGAGGGTTAATAGGCTTTTAAAGTGATATAAATACCCAAAATCAACGAATAACCATGAATACTTGCACTTCTAAAATCGTTAGTTCGTAAAAATCGATGAAGCAATTACCAGAAAACATTTTAACCACGTCAATTCTTTTATGGAGCTACATCTGATCAAATTATACCTCAGACACAAATAGAGACCGATCATCATTCAATCAGCGGACGACGTATTTTTACGCTCATCGGACTGGCGCCCGGCCGATGATCGCACGTACACCGGTTTATTTTGTAGCATCGGGCGGCGTCCGGATTAATTTTAAGTCTCACTTAAAATTTTACCCGAACTCGGGCCCGGGAAGGAATTGATTTGAGATCGAAAAAGGAACGGACGATCAACGCACGGTTGCGCCCGGCGATCGCCCGATATCGGATTCATTGTATGTGTATCGGCAAAAATCAAGGTATTTCCCAGGAACATAAACATCGGCCGGCGACCGACTGATGGCTGGAGGGACGCCGCACGATGACTGGCGGACGCTGATCGGTGCTCGTCGTGTTACACCTACAACGAATCCGATGTCGGGCTATGTCGGATTATTTGTGACCGAGGCAATAGAAGGAGAATGTTTGCGAATTCTGTTTTGCACGCAGTAAACCTGGTGCGATGCAGATGCAGCTAAACAATTTTGAAAACGGTAAATCAAAATTCAAGATGAAGGTTTGTATAAACATGTATGCCATTCTATTTTAGCTTTTCAACCTTTCAAATATTTTAAATAGTGACACATATTCTTCCAAATCTTTAAATAAATGTTTTTGCAATATTTTATAATATATATTGATTACACATATGGTTTAACATTTAAGTGGCTACGTGTCGTCCCAGATTAATACGTTTCGTTTCAAGACATTTCTTCTTAGCAAAAATCAAATTAAGGCAGAAAGAGTCGTCCCTGATAAGCCTTTGCGGACGACACTTTATGCACAGTTATTTTTTAAACCCCCTTTTCAAAGAGCGTGGCTCAGTTATATTTAATCATTTACACCAAGCCTGTAAAACAAACCAAATTAACATATTTGGTTACTATTCAAACATATACGTCAAATAAATGAACGTTTTGTTAGAAAATATAATAAAACAAATTGGAAGAATATGATTCGACACTTTGATTCAGAATGCAAAACAACGACAAAAAGTAACACTGCAAGAACTACGCACAATATATAGCATATTAAGACAAACACTAGCTATACAAAATCAAGATGCATTTTGAAAGTACTCTTCACTTAAACCCCCATGTCTATGCGGTACGGACTAAAACTTCCTTGTTCTGAACTATAAATCCGGAAACCTCCGCTCAGTCAGCGGGACAGTACGACGCAAATACCTGGAAGATCGACATCGTATTTAGCCAGCTTGGAATTCGAATATTGAACGCGTTTTTAACGTATATTATCATTAAGGGGACTGTCACCGGTTTGATATTGGTTTGCAGGTAGTCATGGTGCGATATATCGCGTGTTTCACGTTCCTGGTGGCCTCTTTGTTTGTGGTGCCAATGGACGCCTGGCAACCGTGGCGAGGGTAAGACGAAATTCCTTTTGCATAATAACTATGCTGTTTAATACATCGTAGAAGGACGATGTTTGTAATATACTTTTTATCGTTTTTACTGGATTGGTTTTAATGTATACACGTGACTTTGTTTCGACATTGACACTGGAATTAAAACTGAAACCCAACATTTCGTATTGCAAGCAATAGCATGTCTTTCAGTTAATATCTTTTGGCCCAAATATACGTATATTATAAACAATCTTTATCTGCCTTTGATAATTAATTTTTGTTGTTGTTGCAATTTTGCATGTTATTCCATGTTTATTGTACACTATTTTGATTATTATGCATTCATAACAAATATTATTCAAAGTTGTTAAAGCCACATGTAGTTTTGTAACGTCTATAAACGAGTCATTTACATACTTGCAAGCATTAGTACGCCTCTAAAAAAATAATAAACACTGCACTCCTACGTAAAATATGTCTGCCAAATCATTCACATACGCTTTAGCATGACAGTATTAATAACTTATTGCTATTTTAAAGGAACTGTTAACATGCATAATTCTTTTTTTTTACATAATTAAGACAAGTTTAAGTTTAAAAAAAATGATACCACGTTATTTTAAATAAATATTATTAATAATATAATATTCATCCTATGAATATTGGCACAACTGTATCAGTATTTTTTCCTATATCGCATATTTTAAACCGCAATACGCAATAAATACACTGAGTACAGTATAGTCGATAAAATAATGTAATTGATTTAGTTCGAAAAAAATTGTTAACTAAGCTGTATTTACTGTTCGAGTTTTTTACCTCTGAACAAAATAAGGCAGTAAAATTATTCACGAACGTACCGTGACAAAGCAATACTGTTCAATCTTGCTCCAGTGATCGCAATGAAGAAAGCTCAACAAAAGCTACCTTACTGCTACATATTTTAAACCGTTATGATTTATATATTAAGATAAAAAAGTCATCACTCTTACTTCGCCAAAAATGAGAGGTAGGGTTTGCCGGATATTCTGGATAAAATATGAGTTTATTTTTGCAACGGGAAACTTTTTTTTGTCCGACACATAGCGTGCTCCTCGTGTTCACAGTCGGGGTAAATTATATTTATTATTTTTATTTAAGCCTTTTGGGTGTGGAATTAAAAACACAAGATTTAAGTTATTTGATTTGTTTCAATATTTAAAGTATACAGTTCAGTTTTGAGCCAAAAAAGGTAACTACATGAACGGTGAAAGCCGTGAAAGCAAACAATTTTTAAAAGCGCAGATATAAGTGCAAATGTGTTCGAAGGTGGAATCGATAAGTGATTTAAGGGTATTCGAATACCTTTTACTAAACATAATTTTTTTCAAAGAAGCACTGAAAATGATCCAAACACGATGTTGTTTCCGTGTTTTTACTGTATTATTACGCTTTAATCGACACGAACAAACGGTCAAAAAGCAATGGGGCTTTTTCTAAAGACATCGAAAGGCCATACTGTTCTAAGCAGTTACTGATCGCATGCGTTAGATATAGAATTACAAAGCTAAATACCCACTTCATAGCGGAAACCTTGTGTAACGGATCGGAACAATTTTATACCTCATTTTACGGACATCTTTAGTCGAATTGATTTTCATATTTCGCGACGCTTTGTAAATAAATAATCTAACTGTTTGTCTGTTGGATAAACGGTTCGATGAATATTGACATCTCTGATATAATTGTTAAATTACTTATAAAGATGGTGTACTTCTAGTCGTGCATATTGCTTTATAATTAAATAAAGATGAACACTACAGCGTAATAAGATTTGATACCGTGTATTTCATAGTTTCAAAGACAAATATCCAATCAAGGTGCACGTCTTATAATTGGCATTTTAATTACGTTTTTCCGAAGAATAGAAAACATGTTCATTTCACTAAAGTCCCAATTTTTTTCTGAAAAGAATATAGTTACATGTGTAAATATTTAAGGAATGAATAAAGTATATCAAGGGAATGGATAAAGTACCAACAAATTGCATTGAAATATACTTTTAAAGAATGTATTATTTTCAGCATTAATTATTATACAATTTACTTATTTTCAAAGTAAAAACTAAGTAATTATTGTTTTTGCTATTGTTCGATGGCATATATGAAAATTCACAAACTAATTGAGTATACAATTTACGTCTGCTTCAAAACATGTGATCTTTTTTATGTAGATTGAAAATAAATTCATTTTGATTCGTTTCAACATTTCAAATATAAGAAAATAAGACATTGCTGATAAAAACAATGCCTTTGTAAGCATATATCGTAAGATATATATATATGGTTAATTTGGTTTCTAAAATAATGAAGCCAAACTGGAAAAATAATTACAGGTTCATAGTCGTCAACGGATAAAACCAACGGCAAGCACGTTGTGCACTCCTGTAATTCACTGAGATAACCCTAGGTTATGGTTAGGGTTAGGGGTCGGGTTAGGGTTTAGGCTAACCCTAACCCAAATCCGACCCCTAACCCTTACCCTACCCCTTACCCTAACCCTCTAACCCCCCATGCGCAATACAATGGGAAGCGGACAACGACAACGAGCGAGGCCTGGTATTGAATACCAGGCCTCGCTCGTTGTCGTTGTCCGCTTCCCAGTACATCGTGATGTACTGTAATTTAATAAAACGGAGTTTCCTTCAGTTTTATTGTCGTATAGATGGAAATTCAGTCGGTAAACTTTATATCAAAATAACTGGTGTTGAAAAGTATGTGGATACGCCTTTATTGAATGTATATAAATTGTAGAGTTCATGCGAGCTGTTATAACTGTAGAAAGTTATATTTGTTGCTGTATACAGCTGTTAATTTGTCACAACTTTCCGAATTTAAGATGTTCATCCGTTGCCACTTTCCTACAAGTGGGAATCTGGCGATTATGTTGAGCAACATCCGATTACATATTGCCTTTATTAAGCGTTTTTAAAGAATCCAATAAGGACGTAAACGTTTATTGTTTTGTCTTAAGGCTTGATTGCAAGTGATTATACAATATTTGCAGAATAGCGGAAAATAAGACTTTATAAACAATCGTGGTCACAGTTCTCCTAAAAGCAATCAAGCTACAAAGTCCTTATTTCTTAAATGTGCGTGAAACTTTATTCAAATGTTCCGTTTTCACGGTTAAGCATATCTTCAATGGTATTCTAAAAATACCGTTTGCTTTGTCATTCAACCTTTCGTTCGTTAAATCAAGAAATAAACCTTTTTTTATAAATTTGTACTTTGTGCTTTTATTGTCTTTCTACTCGTATAAGAATGCATTATGTATTGCATAATCTTCATCGTTTGATAATTTAAGCACATAATTAAAGAGGCTTAAATAATTCAATACATATAGTGAAAATGAATACTTGACTCCATATAACTTTAAATTGCTACTTTAGTTAGTGTTGTAACCATATACCATGAAGTGAAGTTGGAAAGTTCTTTACTAAGGTAACGTATAAAATTTAAAGTGTTAAGTCTAGCTTGAATGATCACAAGCAGTTTTAAAAGCTAGTTAAAATTCACCCTACACAATTTGACTCGCTTAAAGGAAAAATGCGACTACGAAAACATCAATTGATACCTGTTTTCATAACATGTCGACTAAAATAAGGAGAAGGAGATTTTTTCGTGTGTGAATATTGTCAACGACGATGTAAAGCATATTGAAAGTTAAAGGTATATTTTGACAGATATACAGTAAATTTACACAAGTCTGAGAACCTGCCACGTCCATAGTTACAAAGCTAAGCTAGGATTAAACGACCGCGATCAATGACAACATATACAGCAGAAACGATAACCGTTTAAAGTGATATTATGGGCATCTAACAGTTTATAGGTGTCTATCGCAACCGTTGTTTATTTTTGGTGTTTTCACTTCATATACACTTATATTTGTTAATGCAGTATCAACATACTAAAACAATATCCCGGAAAGAGAAAAATAATGCATTTGAATATCAATCGTACTTTCGTTTTGACAACTTACAACAGAAATGATTCGATTTACAATTTGAATCTAAATTTAGTTTAAGTACAGATTCGTTCATACGACACAAAGACACTATTTTGTTTTACGGATCATTTCGGTTTAGAGGACTGTCCAGTCATGTAAAATATCGAATATAATTTATATCTTTTATAAACAACTAGCAGAAAATGAGTTGCAGATAATTGGCCAGTAACCACATTTTAACTAACTATTTTGACCTGTCAATTCTTTTGCGCTCAATTCAACAGTGAAAAATGCGCATAATATCACGTTAAGCATTGAGCGTATGAGTGTGAAGTTAAGAATTGAGCATTTGATCCAATGCGGTTTTAAAAAGCAAAGAAAATAAAACGCAACTACACATAACATTTTAAAGTTAATCGTTTCAAACGTTAATTTGCAATATCACTACCTTTTGCAATAAATAGTTTTAAGATTGATGTAACATAGGAACGAAGTTAGTTAAATTTAAATAATATTTTGACCTTAATACCGCTATTTAGTCTTATTGCAGGATTAGATCTGAATAATAAATCATCGTATTTAATCAGTCAATGTTACGCGCATAACGCTTTCTTATGACTTCATTCAATATCATGCTGCAGCATTCTTAAGGCGCGTTTGGCTTGCACAATACATCATCTCGTTTTTTTCATAAATAACACATGAAAGTTATGTATGCTTAACAGCTTAATAGTAATTAGAGGGTACAGTATGTAAATTATTATATTTCAATAAAAATGTTCCAGATTCCGGTAGAGGTTGGAAGATCCCACTTACCCCAACGCTGGTCCACTTTGTGTATCAATTGTATTTTCATTCAAATAAGAACGGTTGATTTAGTATGTGGTTTTGGAAAGATAATTTATAGACCTGCATTGTTTATACCCCTGGATTAGTGGGGTTTTTCAAATGCTAGTTCCTTTTGCAATGCGCATGTACGATGCAAGCTTCTTATTTCTGGTTATTAAACGGTCAAGCTCCACCATCCAGTATTATTACTACATAGGAACACCGAAATACAATGAAAAGCCTCTCGCACACGTTCTATAACGCATGCTAAAGCGATTATGATGCAGCTAAAATATACGTTTTAGTGAACATATACTAATCAGTATTGCGTGTATAAGTAACACAACGGCATTTCACCATTAAACAAAGACAAACAAAACTAAACATGTCTATTGCGTTCACCAACAAGTACAATACGGTTTGCGTAACTGTATCTTTAGTAATTTTTCCGACATGCAGATACGATATTAAAAAGTGTTGAGCTATACGTACATTGGACATTATTTCATATAAAACACATTTATTTTATGCTTTCCGGTGGTTTATAGAGAAATATCAGTGAATTAAAACTGATAATTTCACTGTTTTAAACAGTGAAAATTAACAGTGAAAATTATCGAGAATTTTAACTGTTTAGTGTGAAATGACGTCATTTTTTGACGCAATGACGTCATTATCTCAGCGAAATTCTTTAGTTAAACTCTTTAACAATGTGTATAAAACTGTGAAAAAAGCATAAAATAAAAAGAAAATTTGTTGGATTCGGTGTATTATCGATTTTAATTCACTCGTGATCATAGAAAATATATATTTTCACTCGTTGCTGCGCCACTCGTGCAAAATATTATTTTCTATGATCACTCGTGAACTTAAATCGATAATACACCGAATCCAACACATATTCTCTATTTAATTCCAGGAATCTGGTGTCGTATAGTGAGGAATTGGTGACAAGGTGTTTACTATGCCTGTGTCAATACCCGTGGTATGTAGGATTGCTATGCCTGTGTCAATACTCGTTGTATGTAGGATTGCTATGCCTGTGTCAATACTCGTGTTATGTAGGATTGCTATGCCTGTGTCAATACTCGTGGTATGTAGGATTGCTATGCCTGTGCCAAAACTCGTGGTATGTAGGATTTCTATGCCTGTGTCAATACTCGTGGTATGTAGGATAGCTATGCATGTGTCAATACTCGTGGTATGTAGGATTGCTAAGCCTGCGTCAATACTCGTGGTATGTAGGATTGCTATGCCTGTGTCAATACTCGTGGTAAGTAGGATTGCTATGCATGTGTCAATACTCGTGGTATGTAGGATTGCTATGCCTGTGTCAATACTCGTGGTATGTAGGATTGCTATGCCTGTGTCAATACTCGTGGTATATGTATGTAGGATTGCTATGCCTGTGTCAATACTCGTTGGTATGTAAGATGCAAATGCCTGTGTCAATACTCGTGGTATGTAGGATTGCTATGCCTGTGTCAATACTCGTTGGTATGTAGGATTGCTATGCCTGTGTCAATGCTCGTGGTATGTAAAATTGCTATGCCTGTGTCAATACTCGTGGTATGTAGGATTGCTATGCCTGTGTTAATACTCGTTGGTTTGTAGGATTGCTATGCCTGTGTCAATACTCGTGGTATGTAGGATTGCTATGCATGTGTAAATACTCGTGGTATGTAGAATTGCTAAGGTCGTTGCTTTAAACGGGAGTTTTGTGAATCGAGTTCTTTCTAACATAAATAAGGGCATACCTTTTTATTGATTGAATTCATTCAGCTTCGAATGCTTATTGAGAATATGTAGGATTATAGGGGAATATGATGGACATATATCTGGCTAAAATAGAAGCTTTCACATTAAAATATACAAAACGATTGGAATCAGTATATTGTATCAGTGTCAGTGTTTTAAATCTTCAGGGGATGTTCCATTTGGCGAGAGTTCAGCTGTACGGTTTGGGCAACGAAACAACGCTGTGCCAATGGCTACGAACACAATGGAAACTATAACTGCAATATACGTAGGTCAATTACAACGAGTAATTAATCAATTGAAATTAGCAAGCATATAATAAAAAAATGAACCGGATTGATACAAAACCATTATGTACAATTTTTATGATGAGTGTATCTTTTACCAGTTTCCTATACATTTGGAAATATGAATACAACGATAATCTGCTATGCATGTTAATTTTATTTGAAGGCTATCTATGAATATTTTACAGCAATTTGTTCGCCAAGATGTCTAAACGGTGGCAGGTGCATTGAACCAAACATGTGTAGATGTAACGATCTTGCGATTGGACCGTCCTGTGGGACTGGTAACGTAACTTTAAACGGATACAAATTTATAATACATACTTATACATAAAAGTGGCGAGGTAGACAGAAACTGAAAGTATGTTCTAGATAAAAAATATTTATATTCAAAGTGTGTCCGTTTGTTATTTTTGTCTGCATTTTATCGTTTTTTACACTGCTCTATTATTTTCAGAAATCTGCTCACGTTACCACCCTTGTTATCCCGGAGACTGCTACGAGAACTCGAAATGTAATTGCACTGAAGGCTTTGAAAAGACGACATCTAATCCCTTGCCTAGAGATCCCGGCTGCATGAAAAGTAAAGAATACGTGCCTAGCAGAAATTAAAGTTTTAAAATAAAATACAATGAGACAGTGGTTTTATTATTTATCATATCCACAATACCTGAAATAGACATTGTTGTTAATAAATACAAGATCGATATTATGATCATCAACATCTTACATCTTATATATTTCAAGATCACTACAAAGATTCGATTTCAGACGGAATCAATGTATATTGGGGCATGGTTTGTATTAAAATGCTGCTTATAAACAAACATAAAACGTACAAACAATTCTAAACATAACAACAGTGCAAGAGAAAATTATTGTTGTCTACTTCCAGAGGTATTTTTATATATTTTTCACACAGTCAGCCATGTGTTTAGTAGGCTTTTGATAACTGGCTTTGTATTGGTGCAGGCAGTTGATTATGTTATCATTTATAATCAAATCGTACTAAAGAAAATGTTTCTTTTAAAATTTTAGTTGCTAACAACAACACACCCTTTATCGGAAGATCAACCGCGATAATATCACACTTCCGGAACACGCGAGAGGAGCTTCTTTACTTCTTCCAGTTAGATGCCACAGATGAGGATCCACAGAAAAGAGTTGTCTGGAGCAACCAGCAGGTTTTTAACTACCTCTCATTTCAGTTCGAAGCCCGATACGTGGAACCGCAAACAATGCCCGAAAGACCAACGTACGTGCATGACTTCAAATACGGAATCGTAGGTGGAAAAGTGGAAGTCAAGGTGTTCGATTTTAAAAAAGGTATGGGTTTGTTTACCGTAGCATAAAAATATTGACGTGTATATGTTCATCTTGGTCATCGATCTCACGAATTTTTTCAGTAGAACTTTTTAGTTTACCTAAAAATGAACCACTATAATTTTTACTTATTTGTTTTTACAAAATGGAATTATTTCAAATTCGGCTGCACAATAGAGCAAATTTTTAATGTCTCAGAGAGCGCTGGTCAGCGTGGGACCTACAGCTACACATGTCCTGGTATCATCGTGTCTAATCCCACGCAACTAATGAACTGTTCCATCCCAGACAAACCCTTCAAGACGCTGATCGAGCACGGAGACACGTGAGTATTGCGTTCTATTAGGGATCGGCGTTCTTCGGCAGACGTTAAAAAATACGTTCAACGCGACATGTTGCATAAAAATGCACTTCGTTAATAACCATTAAAACCACATTTACATACACTCGCACATGAAGATCAGTTTTGGAAAGTATCAAAGTAGTCCAATTAATATAAAGGTACAACTTAATATGTACCTCGATTTCTTCAGCATGGTAGTGAAACTGACGGCATACAGCGGGGGCCAGCGCAAAATTGTATTACCTGATGTCAATGTCCGCCCTGAGAGCATCATTGGTACCGAGTACACGAAACAGGTAAAGGTCACAAACCGATACTTAAGAACACTTTTCGTATACAATACGTCATTTTGTCATTTGATGCTATAATATTATGTTACTAATTTTCACATTACTCCAATATAAGTATTTTTGTCGTGACGATTTAATAAAATCTGTATTTCGGCAACTGTCAGTATTATTATAATCAGATTGTCAGATTGAAATAAACATAACATGACGATTTGGGGTCATGTTTTAAATAGAACACGTGGGAAAGATTGCAATTATTTTGCGATTTTCCATAAGCATTAATAATCATTGGCGTCGCTCTGGAGAGCGGCGACTAGTATGTAATGCATTTTTTTTTCGCCTATGGGAGGAGAAGTTATTTTACGGATCAATGTATATATTTTTGTTTTAAGAATATCTTGCATAGTGGTGATTTTTTGTGTAAATTAGTGTAAATAAGTACTGCATTTGTGCCTATTACATTTATTACAACATTTATTGCCAATAATGCAAAACTAATTGTTTTAATTAATAACTGATCCACAACTGATCACTGGGGAAAGATCACAGGGACTGGGCAAATACGCGAAACTTTCTTGATTTGTATAAAAACAAAACATTATCAAAATATATTTATTTTGTGGTTTTTCTAATTTGCTTATTTCGTGGAGAATCAATGTAGTACGATATTTGACGACCTATCGCGCAAGCAAGTTTATTGGAAGGCGTAGTGGTACGAAAACGTACAATGTATTAGTTTATTAATAGACATTTAATAACGATCGCTATACACAACTTCACCAAATAGCAGTACATAAATGATATCAGCCGGAATAGCTCAGTTGGGACAGCGTTAGACTGAAGTTGTTTACGCAACAATCATCTAAAGACCCCCGGTTCAATCCCGGGTTCCGGCACAAACGGAACAGTTCGGTGGCTGACAATTTTTTTCAGTCAGGTTAATAAATATAAAAAAGCTTTATTTTATGTAGACATTTTAAAAGCCAATTTACTACAATTGAACATTTTTATTAAAATTAATGGATGCCGCGTGGTGACGTTAATTAAAATGTCTTACATCACTTAAATATCTTATAAAAAAATACACGTGTTTTTATATTAACAAATAAATGCAAACAACACATCTATTATCCATGTATTTTTATGGTTGTCTATCATAGGCCCTAAGTACTATCCCTACCACATATAGAGCGCGAAGCGCGACACGTATTATTGGTTGTAACAATGAGTTGCGATAAAGGAAGCAGCCGCTTATCAAGGAGGAGCTGTGTCCCAGCAACCAGTTTTTTTTTAAGAACCACATATAGAGCGCGAAGCGCGACACGTATTACTCTCCAGGTGGTATGGGCCCTTTAGCATTATCCGAGCATTACGTCCATAGTTATCTTCCTTAGAATTTGAGAAATTTTGAAATCGTTGTTCGAAGTCCAAAATTTTCATCCGATTGTTCCCAAACTTGCACAGGTTTTTTTATCAATGAGGACCCAACCCAAATTCTCTATATGAGCAATATCGGACCATAAGTCCAGAATTATGTCTCTTTGAATTAAAAAAAAGAAGTGAAAAACTGCTTGGTTAGGTGATTATGTCAACATTTTTCATCAGATTCTTTCCAAACTTACAGTGTCTTCATATCAATGAGCATTTTTACCTCATTAAAAATGAGAAACTTCTGCACCCGATTGTATAAACAGTTAAACTGGCGGTTAAACACATACCGTCGGTTAAAAGTCGGTAGCTTGTTGTTTACTGGTCGGTAAGCGTTTGTATAAAATTTGGTTAGTTATACCGATCGGTTAAAACCCAGTTAAAACATAGGGGTACCTCGCCCTTGAGTCGGACGGGTTAGCGGTATAAGTCTATAATAAAAAGATTTGTGATCAAAGCCGGGACTTAGCTTGTTCAGGCTTTAACTATCATATCATATGAATCTATTTTACATATTATTATTTGATTCCCAGCTTATGTTCATTGAAAAATAGTGGAATAACAATATCCACTGAATTCGCCAATGAGTCGGACACCTTCGCCCTTAACACGGACATAGATTTGTATTTAGCATTTATTTGGTTATCCATTCCCTATATATTTATAAAAATGCAAGTTGCACAGTAACAGACATGTGTTGATTTTATAAGTTTATTCTTTCGTTAACATATTAACGAAAATAAGTTATAAAAGAGAAAAAATGACATGGTCACTTGAAGTGTCTATCCGACCTTCACAACAGCGGAACCAGTTGTAGCAGTGGGGGTTACAAAGAAAAGTGCAGACATAAAAGGATAAAACATTGTGTGATTCTTGTTGTTTGTGAGTTATCGGATTTTTTTTATAGATCAGGTTAATTGAAATGAATATGTTGTTAATTCTCATCCGCATGCCTCTGCCATTACATAAACTCATGTTCGCCATAAGGGCGAATTGCGTTCGTCTCAAGGGCTAATTGAGTTGTAATTCATTTTTTACTGTTATACCTATACTATAGAGCAAACCACTGAACATTACCTTTCGTTATTATAGAATAAGATTATGTTTTCAATATAACGTTGCTGTCGTTCTCAAACCTCGTAGCTCCAAAATTTTCAAAATATTTTTTTCGTCTTTTCCGAATATATGAAGTCTGGCGCGTGTTTTGTGCTATATCTCTTAGCTCTACGCCAATCAGAGCCCTTGAAAAGCCACGTGACGTGACGAAATGCTGTAGAATGATTGTTGGCTTTTTTCCCGGCGAAAAGTCGTAGCGACGCCATTTCACCTATTGGTACGTCGTTTCGTTTGGACAAATTTGACAAAAACGTTTTTATAATTTTTTTTATTTGCAACTACGAGGTTTCCTATAAAAAAATGAGTCGGTTTTTTCTCTCTCCTGAAAAGTTGGCATTTTGTACCTATGAGGTTTGAGAACGACAGCGACGATAAAGTCATTTATGAATGCTGTCAAACGTATCTGACCTAGATGCCGATGGTAGTAAAATAATCGATAATTGAAAATTCTGAATTTTCCGTAACCAGAAGTAATTAAAACTTAAACGAATCCAAATTCATTGTCAGATAATATTTGATAACATTTCATTTCAAAATTTTATTTATTTTGAGTATGAAGGGTAAATTGTTCGATATAACGTCACAAATCATGCTAAACAAAACTGATCTTTGAAAACTACAAAGATAAAAATGTCCGACTCAAGGGCAAAATCGACTCAAGGGCGTGTTACCCTACCCTGCTTCCCTAGGTGGGAAAGTACAAGAAACCGAGAGGTAACCTACACAAAATGGCTGCGGCGCGCGACATTATAAAAGCTAACCATCGACGACCTTCACAATTTCGACGAGTAAACAACAAATTGCAGCGACTGACACTTTATTTGACTTAATTTACAGGGCAATACGATTTCCGACTTCGGACGACGAATTTAAGGACGCACAGAACATGTTTTCTGTTATGGGTATGCCGTGTGTGATCCGATGCATCAATGGCGCCCATGTTAAAATCATTTCACCGAGAACAGGGAACGACAAAAGTACAAACAAAAAACAAAACACGTTCGAACTAGTATCTTACCTTAAATAATCCTTTAAAATCCATAAATAATCCATTTAATTCAATAATTGACGATTTTGCATCTAGGGTCTTTAATAATTATTTTAGCATAGTTAAATAAAGACCCTTATGCCATCCTATCACTTTATTCAAATGAGTTTAATAACTCAATAAACTATCTTCTTCGTCACACGCTACGTCATGTACTCTATGTTCATTACTGCTGTTAAAATGAACCGGAGCAGTTTATCAAATGAGCCTTGTTCTGAGAAAATTGGGCTTAATGCATGTGCGTAAAGTGTCATCTCATATTAGCCTGTGCAGTCCGCACAGGCTAATCAGGGACGACACTTTTCGCCTAAACTTGATTTTCGGTAAGGAGGGACCTTCTTGAAACTAAAAATACCAGAACAGCGGAAAGTGTCGTCTCTGAATAGCCTGTGTGGACTGCACAGACTAATCTGGGACGACACTTTACGCACATGAATTGAGCCAAGATTTCTCAGAACGCGGCTCAAATAAGAGCCGTTGGTGAACTCAGTTGCATTTGCAGATTTCTGCATACAAAGATATATTTAAACTTGAACAATGTTTAATTTGTCTATGGTAAATTCTCTTATTGTACAAGAAAATAATTTAATATTTTAATAAACAAAGAATGGAAAACATCCCATTACACAACAGATAAATGAATGCATTATACCCGTGTACAAAATGGGACATTCCGAATTCCAATGTGATGCTATTTTTAACATCTTATACTTTACACATCTCTATGCCTAACGTGAATTAAATCGGAAAGCAAATAGTGCAGATTATTTATGAATTGTGCGATATTTGTATGGCTTGTTGCACATTCTTAAATCTTAAAAGTATATGCACGGATTATAAACAATGCACATTGAACGAAATAAGGAAAATGTGATAAATTGACAATTCAAATGTCGTTATGCAGTACATTTACATGTGCAATAAGTCGCGTTTATAATAAATCTTCAAAAAGACTCGCACTTTTCTCAACTGCAATATGCAATGTCGGACTACAGACAGAGTGATTTTCTGATGTAATTTTAAGTTAATGATATACTGTACTCAGCTTGTGCTTTGAATGTGTAAAAACCGTTATTTTGCGAAAGATAGTATTTCCCGTATTATTTTATAACGCAGTCGTGAAAACGGGATATAAGACAAATTAGAAGGATAGGCTAGCATGTTACGACGACCATGTATACTTTTTATGTTACATCTAGAACAGAATAGACGTCTTTGAAAGCACTCTCTTGCAGTTTGGAAGCACCAGGGATTCCGCCATGCAAATCCCGACATCATTATCAATTAGTCCCCTTCATTTTGATGATTCCATAGTTAAAATGTACACTTTATTTTATTGTCAATTCATTTGTAAATGAATTTGATAAAAAATAATACATGTCGCTGTTTATTAGCGTGACACTTCGCGCGAAAATTACGTCATTAGAAAATGCATTGTTGGAATGTTTTGGTTAAAGTTACCGGTGGTTAAATTCCACTTTGCGCGGTTAGGTTACTTTGCGGTATATCGTGTTTATACAATCGAGTTACCCTGAAGGTTACTAAACCTGAATAACCGAAAACTTACCAAGGTTTGAATGTTACCGAGCGGTTACTTTAACCAGCGTTTATACAATCGGGTGCTGGACAATACGTCCAGAATTTTTTTCTTTTAAATTTGACAAAATAAACAATTTCCACTTGTTTAAAAGATTTCACAACTTTCGTCTGAATCTTTCCAAACTTGTTAAGTGTTTTTATATCAGTATTACTCGAACCCTATTGAAAATGATGAATATCGGAGCAATAAATCTATTATGATCTTTTACTGAATTTCAAAGTATTGTGAAATGCAGCTTCTTTATGCAATTTACAGTTTTCATTCCATTTTTTTTCCAAACTTGTGCAGTGTTTTCATATCAATGAGTACTCAACCCCTATCGTAAATGAGCAACGTAAGAATAAGTTCAGAATCATCTCCCCTTGAAGTTGAGAAAAATATGAAATTACGCTTACAAGATGAAGCAGATTTTTTAAAACGTACACAGTTATGTTCCATTAATGAAAACTGCACACGGATGCCAGTAAAAAAAAAAGGAAACCAATGTAAATAAAATGAACTATGAAATATTTGGGGGTTACAACACAAGATCATAGATAATGGTTATTTGGGGGTTATAACACAACATCATGAATAATGGTTATTTGGGGGTTATAACAAAAAATTATAGATAATGGTTATACCAGTATCTTTTTCGATTTTGTTTAAAATAATCGGCCAATATATTAATATTTACAGTAGAAAAAAATCGTTCCATGTAACTTCATTGAGTGCCTTTTACACTGAAATTACCGACGCCCTTTGATGCTTTGCATCAATACGTATCTTGTATAGTATATCAATACGAGATAATACTAAGCATTGTGCGACACCCATAAACATTCATTCTGGGAGATCAACTCGCGGTAATTCAAATCGGTTCAATGCAAAAGTTTGGTTCCATGCCTATTTTCCCGGTCTAAGATACGTTTCCTGCCGAACTTTACCGCTATAGTCCAGTAGTCTGAACATTTATGCTTGAACATCAATTTTGGAAAAGTATATGATGTCATACATGTGTAGTCGAAATGGTATGGGCCTTTTGGGAACGGAAATCCGGGGCTTCATAACCTATGCGTTCTTAAATTTATTTAATATGTCCTATGATCAGTTATTTATAACTTATTTTTAGATACCTTACTAATTTTCTTTCGAAGTAAAAAAAGCTTTTAACATGCTCTTGAGTAAAATATTCATAAAATGCCCAGCCCATAATATGACTCCGTGATGTTTTCATTTTTTAGATGGAGTTCAAGTTTGACTTTGAGCCCGCTGTGCACTGTAGTAAGAACTCAACATTCACCTGTCAGTATAACGCAAATGCCCTGAAGGTTACGTCAGACTTCACCAAGGTAAGCAGTTTAAAACGTTGTGTTTGTCGTACACTTTAGTTGGAGCAAAACTTTTACGTGTCAGCCCGGCGCAACAGTCATGATGATTAGGTATTATTTGAACAAGCAATATAACACGTTTTATTTGCCGTACACTGAAGCCTTAAAATAATGTCAGTCTGAAACTACTGCCCTATAGCATAATACGTTTCAACATAACATTTATGCATGGTTATTCCTTTTAAACGTAGTCTTATACGTATATTTAGGATATGTGTTTGTTTATCGATGGAAGTGCACGCTGTCTTTCTTTTCAGAGCTTTAAAACACTCATTAGTAAATGCAAATTTGTCAGTGACTAAAACACAAGGTATAATACATGCATTCCAAAAGGTATTAAACCTGGAAAAAAAATGCATTACTGGCCACCAATAACGGTAATAAATACTGTATGTAAAATCTGCTCTAAATACATGTCAAACAGGTTAAAACTATTCATATATTTTTGTCTCGGAATTATTAACTCAGACACATAAAGCTCTTATCAAGCCGTTTATTCCCAATAGCATACGGTTCATCTTAGTCATGTTAGTAAACAAACAAGGTACACAACCTTTGTGTGATAAAAGTAACTCTTCGCCAGTGTTGTCGAACATTTTCAATTACATTGAAACAAAAGACAAATTGTATATGCACTTTCGTATTACATGGTTAACCAAATAACAGTTATTGCAATAAAGAATTGTACATAGAATCATATGCACTGACTCCTTTTATTTAAAATTGGATGTTACTGCAACCAACGGTACCTTTGTCAAAGTGAATTTAAAACTATTCAACATATATCATGGTAATGTAAGCACGCCTATCAGTTATTAATATATCTTTTCCAGATAAAATCAATTTTCAAACATTCTAAATATGTCTTCCTTTTAACTGGTACATGAACATACAAATGAACCCTTAAACTTAATATTTGTTTTGATCAATATATATAGGTAAGTTGTTATGTATTATGTGACATGCCTCGTTGTTTTAAAGGAATAGGACGCGAGCTATCGATTGAGGGGAGAAAACTCAAAAATATTGTTTGAAAGTCTGTCTAAGATTTATTCTCATTGACTAAGGGGCTCGAAATATTGCTTGGTTATCGACCGACTGTGAGTTAACGGCTGGACAGATTTCTTTGTAGTAATGTTTTTGAAAGGTTAAAGGGATGCTTTGGATTAAAGCTATTTTTGACATTTTTGCGGCCCGCGAAGACAGGTCTATGATAAATTCTAGATAATGACCTTGTTATGATTCCAATATCAGAGGACGTGGATTTTCGTTCATGGCTCTTTGTCAATTTTTCTCTCATTAAACATGATTACATATATTTATTTGAATAAATTGGGCTCCTGGGCCCATATACTATCCAGGGTACGTTACTTCCACCCGAGGAACCTCCATGTACTAAATTAATTGACTATTTTAAAAATATGCGTACACGTGAAGAATCGGAACTTCTGTCATCTCTTTTCCAGTTGTTGTGATATGAAATTGTAATGTATTGTAATGACAATGTTTTCTTTGACAAATACTTATTATATCGTGGTTTAAAAGCTTTTGATAGAAACTGAATCAAATATGTTATACTTTGTATATATTGCATATAAACTGTTCAGTTTGGTGTGGGATGCATTCGAATCTCGACCAATTCACAAGGAAATAAAATAAATTGGAACGGAAGGTCTTTTCAGGACGCGAGACTTATAACTTGTTATCATGAGCACTATTGTAAATCGTCTTTTCACCTATGATGTGATCGCAATCACATCGACAACAAAGATATTTTATATTTATATTGTATGATTTTAATTATTCTTTACACCAAATATGTCTTCTAGAATAGCGAGTGAATAAAAGCACAAATATTACTATTTGAGACATCTTTCCGACAGACGCCGATAGTGTTGGAATGGAAGGGTTGGGTGGACACGGACCAATACTCTGCGGGGGTGGGGGCGTACCGCCTGGAGCTTCACCGGCTCGAGGTCAAGGACGCGACATTGGAGCTCACGGAGGCTAACCCAACCTTGCCCGTCATGGAGAATCGCGTAAATCACACGGGGGGAACTACGGTACAGAACTTGTTCAGTACCACATTCACACCGCCAGAACCAGGAATGTACAGGTGAGAATCGGTTTCTTGATTGTATATTTTTACAAAAACTGTCTGAAAAAAAGCTGTATTAAAGCCATGAGATTAACGTCCATTGGGCTTACCTTTGAGTTAATTTGAAATAATCACACTTCTAAGATATGTGTGCTGCGATAAACAAAATTCAAGTAAGTCGATATGTATATAACCAATAAGTCAATGCATGGCCCATGCGTACTTGTAAGGTTATACCACGCACACAAATAACATCAATACATCATATGTTACTGTTTATAAAATCTTCTCCGCATGTATTGGTCTAATCTATTTTGGTAAAGATTGACCTTGTAAGGATAGGTTTATCTACACAATGTGTATGTAATGTAGATTGCGTGTCTTAAGACTGACATTGTTTTACGTTTAACGTTCATAATACTGATCAGCTTATCTGATGTGAATTATACAAAATCTACTGACAACTTGTTCAAATTGCATTTCCACATCTTTATTTAGAAAAAGAAAAAAAAATCTGAAACAATACCAATTTTATTTGTATTTCAGCATCGTGATGGAGGTGACGGACAACGCCAACAACTCCATCTTCACTCGTCGGTTCGCCCTGTACGACAACGTATCCAGCGTGACTACCAACCCTCTCAGTGCGCATGGTCTACATGCAACTTCCGCTGCAAAGGAAACCGGTTACCGCTGGCAGATGGAAACTAAGTGTACAAATACTTATATTGATATCATTCTGTTAACATTCTGTTTGCATCGGAAGAGATTTGTTGCATGAGCAGTGGTGTCAATATCGCAAATAGTCGGTGAAGCATAGTACGTAAGAGTACGTAATATGATTTCCGTTCAAAACGATAAAATAAAAAATGACACAGCTTTATGTACTGGTCAAAACCTTCATGTTATGTAACTCGATTTAAACCAATAACAACACGCATATTTTTTACTTCAGCGGTCAAACTGAACTGGACGGACTATTTTGTGAACAAAGTTCATCACGAAAAGAAGTTCCTGAACAAAATCAAAAAGTTCCCAACTCTTTTTGACGACCTCGAATCAATTGGAATCCGAAACGTGAAAAAGTAAACCATGATTTGTACTTAAATAAAAAGTATGTGTATATTAACCTTTCTATGGAATATATCATAACCGTTTTTTTCACGTTTATCTTATCTAATTAAATGAATGCCAACGTCATATAAGTGTATGGCGTTTTTCTGATCGAATGATAAACACTATTTTCTAAAATGCATGCGATATTCGGATCAAGTGAACAAATCATTAGTTATTTTATAATATTTTATTTATAATAAGGTATATGCCTGATTTACCTTAGGCGACATATAAGCTGATATCTGATCAACTATACACTTATGATGACGTCATTGAAGTGTCCTGAATACCGCATCGATATGACTTAATTGCTATTAAAAACGGCTAAAAGTCCAACAAACAAACTAACACACATCTCAAATTGAAATCAGGCAAAATACATTATCACTGTTTCAAATACCTGATCACATATATTCCCCGCATCAGATAAAAAGTATGCCTAATTTACCCAGGTTCGTGTTTGACTCCTACGATGACACAGAGGGCCCCAGGACAATGGACGCTATTCCTAACGTCAATGGGATTACGCGATTCGATTACGGTTACGTTTTAAACCAGGCCAGTGAGCAAGCCCCTACCATGTGGAACACTGGTTTAACGCAGAACGTTGATCTTCCAGTGTCAACCAATCACGGTGGTAGGTATTTTGTGACATATACTGAAATAATTGCTTTATGGGAACATGTTTTATTTAAAAAAACAACCACAACAACAACACACACGCATGGCAATCAAAAAAAATAATTAAATTAATCTAGTTTAAGCTACCATGATATTAGATGTGAAAGCTCAAAAAAGAATATTTATTTAGCTTATTTATTATAAATTAATCGTCATTTAAACACCCACAATGTTTTATAGAGGTAATTATTCAAGCATCAGCATTATGGTATTAATCTAGATTTTTTTTCAGAAGTGTAGAAAATCATTTTAAACACTTTTTTAATTATTTGACAATAGCACGTATTGCAATACATAACCTTTTTTAACGTTTATGTAAGAAAGTAGACATTCAATTTTTTTATCAAATAAAATAAGAAAAGAGAGCATTGCAAAACAAACCTATAGGCAATCAAACATATATAAACATGTATCAATATTGAATAAATGTCTTATCACCATCATTTTAGACACTGTAACGTTATGGGTTCGTGCGTTCGATATACTTGGCAACATGTTGGAGAAGAAGACAACAGTTACTATTGATGTCACGCCACCGGAGATCGTCTCCAACCTAGCTGAAAACAAAACATCTTCGTTCACGCCAAATGCTGGAAAGACGGATGGCGGCTATTACTATAGCAGGTATAAATGTCCGATCTTCATTGTTGACATGTAAATCTAGTGTAAGCGATATGTTAATGATTGTATATATAAACTTGCTGTAGAATAATAAAAAATAATAAAAAGCACAAAGTCACTCACTTTTTTCCATTAAAAAGGGCAAATCATTACACTCTGACAATTAGTGGTACATAATAAGTTTTTAATTATTTTTTGCTGTCTACTTAACACACTGTCCACGAAATTCAACAAACTACCATATCTGTTTAAATACTTCATTTATTCATTAAGTATTAGTGTCTGTTGACATGTGATGGAATATTAACTGAACAAACGCCATTACATTTACTTTCAAATGAAACGTTCTCATGTCCCTGTCAACACTGTCATTAATTTTCTTTTATAAACTATACACTCCACGATGACCATGTGTGCAAAGGTTTATGATTTCTATGTGTATACTATAAAGGCACAAAATAACTTCTATTCACGTACTTACATGAAATGATCTCGATGTCTATATGATCACTTTCATGTTTAGATGTCCAAAGTTGAACTGTGTTTTTCAGTTACGAGTTTTACGCCCGAGATAAAGAGAGCGGCGTATACCAGATAGAATTGGATGTTAACATCACCATGGCGGATATCGGCGTAGTTCGCAGATTCCAGCAGGTGGTGAATGGCAGCATGGACAAGGTAGGGTACGAGCATGGGTTCTGCTGTTAATGGCGATAATGGTCACGAGTGAATAAGCAGGTCCAGAACGAGCTTAAACTTAATTGTATGAAGGCTTTATACATCAACAATCGCAGAAGGCTAGAATTGCTAACACCACTATAAAATCACTGTTTAAAGGAGGCATTTCGTACGTAATTTGTTAGTGTTTTGTACGACTCATTCGATGCCACTCAATCAAATATTGACAGTGCGCCACTGTTGTCATTAGTCAAATCAAAATACAAATTCGAAAAACCTCACAAAACAACATTTGTTTGCGGTTGGTCAGATACTCAACCATCGGTAAAAATCTAAATGAAACCGAAGCAGAAATGGTACAAGTGTTAGACATTGGCCGAAATTGATTAAGAACAATAATGCTAACTGCGCCTTTATTGTCAAGTTTCCCGTAAACATTGACCCTCGAAGCTTACACTTGTATCGTTTTTTGTTAGAAAAACAATTTGGAACTAAATACTTTAAAGGCCTTATATCCTTGAGCTCGTTTGCATTTGTAAACTCAACCATGAGCGCTCATCATGTATATCTGTCTGTTGTAAAGACCAAGTCGCCATCTGACTCGGCCTGTGTACCGTCCAAAGACCCGGTCACCTGCTTCCTGGAACGACAGAATGTCCGCCTGGACAACTGCTGGTTTCTGGTCCCGAAGAAGGACTACAGCATCAAAGCGGGAGCCACTGTGACAGTGCGTGCCTTCAACCAGGCGCGACAACCGGTCGATACACAGTTCGAGGTATCAACATTAGGCTCTAGACAACACACATTAAAATAGCGAAGCTCCGATTGTCGTTGGAATACTAGCAAACTATTCTGAAGGTAGTACAACCACGTAAGCACATTCAGAGTGGCCGATAAGTGCTCCGGATATAACATTCTGCAGGTCTTGGTGGTCAGATCCTTGAGTGTCGTATTTTTTTGGGATGTGTTGCATTTATCCTTATAAGTTAGATAGGAGTTCATTATGGTAGGTTTCACATGTAATATGTTGTTGCATACGCAGAGAAGTATGTTTAAGCAACGCAAGCCCAAAACATTATAAACCGTTTAACAATGAAATTCATTGTCGTTCTTCAGTCGCTCTTCACTGGTTTTAACAGCATAAGTTTAATTCCTTACGATAGCTGACCCTAAAATTCATATTTGCTAAAGCAGGGCTCTCTTCTTCGATATTTATCTTTGCCTAATTATGTGTTAAAGGAATCAATTAAGCAACCATTTGAAGTATTTCCCCTAAATTACGAAATGGCCACTCAGTCGTTGATATACAGATAACTACTGGTCTATTACAGATCAAACGGCTGAACTCATTGAAAGGACTCGAAATATGTAAGTAAAATAGCAAGCACTAACAATTAAATAACATATTGGATGTTAACTTGAGTGTTGAGTTGTAGTTGTATTTTCACCATTACACAATTATCTGTTTATAATGCGTTATAATGATGTGTTTTAATAGTGGGATAGAGAGAGAGAGAGAGAAGAAAAAGACAAGATTGTCTCTATGTTCTCTCGGAGGTTCCTCTTTGGTTTGAACAATAGCTCTCACGGAAATCGTCTGTTTTGTCACATCCCGTTTGGTGGTGTTGCCTTTGATCCGTAAGATACTACCGGCACCGCTGAGTTGACGTCGTTTCTCGTGCAATATGGCAATGTCTTTACACTTCTACCACATACTTGATGTTAGGGTGTTTTCGGCTCTTTGTTTAAGGCATCAGTACATCATACGTCAGTGAGCGGAAATAATCCAAAATCGGTAACTTTCTTTGGCTGAATGTTTAGTCCTTCTAAAGATTGCCATGGCATTCCCAACGTTTTAATGATGTCTATTTCATACACGTTGTCATTTGCTTCGAATGGAGATCAGCTTTGGTTGTTGATATTTTATGATCCGGTCTTCATTCTTCCTTTCCTATTTATTTGCTGGATTAATTGTAATATGTACATGTAGTAAGTAATATTCTAACAACACGCAAACGCACGGTCGAAGCGACTTCCATCAGCGAAACACGCCTTCCAGGTTGAGAGCAGATGTCACAGTCACCGACGTCAAAATTTGCTGTTCAGCAATATTAAATATAATGGTCATGTGTGATGTTTCTTCTTACTTTCGCCAAAACTGTGTCGCTTACTGTCGGTCCCAAAATATTTGCATATGTCTCCTGATGGTGGCCAAACGCGCCTAAGCTGTTGATGTGCGCCTTTAAATGTGTCGCTTAATATTCAGATGCTGTGGAGGGATGATCGAGATGCAGATAAGTAAAAACACCACCTTCATGCAGCGTGTGTGTAGGTGTCAGCAGCGCATCATCATTTCACTTATTTCCCGTACGTACTTCCTCAGCGCGAAATCTTCAATGGTTATTGCTGCTTTTCCGTCTATTTGATTGTCCAGATAATTGACTTTCCGCACATCTGTTAAGCTCGACTTTCTATGCATAGTTAGAGTGCTAGAATATTTCCCGGCACAAATGATCACAATCGATGACACTTTATGGAGAAAGATTTATCAATGAAGCATTGATTATAGTTTGTTCGGATGATGCGTTGTCTCGGCTATGAAGCAGCTACCTTAAAACGTTGGTTCCGTCGATCTCTTTACTCTTTCGTCTATCCATTTTCTTTGGCGTTGATTTTTTTTCATCTGTCGTTTGACAAAATTCATGCACTCTTCTCGGAGACTGAAAAGCGTCTGTAGATCTATCTTTTCTGTCCTGGTAAATGAACCAATGTAACGCACTGTAGGAACCACGATGAAGCCGATTGAAATTAAGGATGTAATATACTAGTACAAAAATGGTTAATAATATGCCTAAAAAGGATTTGACCCCGTCTAGATTCTGGGCCTGAGAACATCCGGATCACCAACAAGAGGCCAGACAGCTTCAGGATCCAGTGGGACCTTCCTACAGTTCGTTCGTGCTACGATAGTCAACCCATCGTCATAAATATAGCGTTCTTTGTAAGTGATATTCATCATCATCAATATGATTATAATCCCATCCCCATCATCATATTGTTGTAACCAGTCTTACCTCATTAACATCATATTTTGCCGAAAAACATAATTGATCAGCATCAACAGCATTAACATAACCGCCAATTAATTTCCAAGTGGTTTCATTATAATAATTCACGTCGTTTTCGTTTTTGTCTTTATCACTATTTGAAACATATTATAGTTTGCTTTTTATGATAATATTTTTTTTTAAACTGTAAGAATAATCATTAGTGCAGGGCATACATGTTGAATATATGATGAGTTTTGTTTTCTTTCTAATTCGAAATAAAATTCGTTAAGATATCAAAAAAAATCTTAAATAGGTTATTTCTGATTTTATAAAGTATACTTTTCAATCGCGTATTGCTTCATTATCCCCCGCCATAGGCGGAGGGATATTGCTTTGGCGTTGGCCGTCCTTCCGTCCGTCCTTCCGTTTGTCTTTCCGTCCTTCCGTCCGTCCGTCCGGCACTTTTGGGTCCGGAGCCATATCTTGGAAGTGCTGCCGCGGATTTAAATGAAACATGGTATTAGTATATAAATGGATAAGAGGATGATGCACGCCTAATGGCATTGTACACCATCTGTTAATAATAGAGTTATGGCCCTTTGTATCTTGGAAAAATGCTTTTTTGTATTCGGAGCCATATCTTGGGAGTGCTTTGGCGGATTTCATTGAAACTTGGTATGAGTATATATATATATATATATATATATATATATATATATATATATTTATATATATATATATATATATATATATATATATATATATATATATATATATATATATATATATATACCAATATATAGTGCCAGTTACGCGGTCTCGGTAGTTTTCAGACTGTACTTACGAGGTCAATATAAAAAACGGGGTCTATATACAACCCCGCATTCTAGGCTCCTTTAATTACTATGAGGGGGGTGTAGGGGAGGTAATGCAATCAAATCTCACAATAAGGTCTTAAATCGAAAACCACAATCACGTCTGAAATTGAAATTGTATATACCTCGCAAATAAGTTCGCTATATATTTCCTTGTATAAGACGTTAAATAAATGACGTATTTATATACAATAATATAGTAGGTACCCCTATATACCTTAATTCGTGTTTATATCGGATAAAAAAGGGTATGGAGATACATGTATTTAAAGTGGGAACCCCATAACCTATTTCTAAATCAGAGACCCCGTAACTGGCCATATGTGTGAATATATATATATATATATATATATATATATATATATATATATATATGGATAAGAGGATGATTCACGCCAAAACGAATTGTACACCATTGGATAGTAAAGGAGTTATGGCCCCTTGTATCTTCAAAAAATGTTTTTTTTTTAGTGTTAAGGAGTATCCTCGATAATGGTAATTTCCGTAATTTACTATTTACGGAGAATTATCCCCGATAATGGGAAATCCGTAATTCACTATTTTCCCGATAGTGGGAACAATATAAACGTCAAATACCCGCTTTTGGTATGAAAATTTATTAAAGATCCTCAATATAAAAACAATCCTTGTCTCTATCTAGTTAATCACTAGGTAACGACGTCAGTTCTATAACGTTACGTCACAAATCGACGTTACGTCACGGAACCATTCCGCCGGTACAAATAAAACGTTAAATCTAATGTCCATTGAGTGTCAAATATAACACTTTTGTGTCCAGAAGAATATTGGCGGGGGATATCAATTCAACGAATTTTCTTGTTCATATTAATGTCTTGTGCGAACCCATTCCACATACAATGTGTGAAGAAATGACGCATTCGAAAAATGTAATCTTTTGAACCACGTGTTTACTAACGTGTGTATCCCACTCAGGATGACACGCAGCCCAAGAAATACTATCTGACCAGCACCACGACCTTCCTGGATGTCGCGGGTTTGACGCCAAACACGGTGTATAAGATCTCGTTCTACACGCAACTGGGTAGTGAGTCAGACGTGAGTGAGGCGTTCGCGCAGAAATCAGTACGAACAGGTAGGCTCCATACCTCCACCCACTCTCAGTCATCCGGAACAGTTTTATATTTAAAAAAAACAATCATTTAAGGGACAGACAAAATGCTATTAAAAAGCGCATTATTGCAAGAAGGCGTTTATTCCAAAGAAAAGTAGTTAATGCGTATATGATGCTTGACAGCGTAATGAGACGACACTTTAGTACAGAAGAAAGTATTTGGAAAGTTGAACTTACGTAATACGTAGTACTCTGTTGAGCTGAACATTAAATCACAGGGAAAAAGTGCCCAAGAAACGGATCTAGCAGTGACGGCAAGGACAGGTGTGTGGCTCGGCCGATTACAACTAAGTTTTTTTGGTAGCACATAGGTCTTCCTATTACTTCAACATACAATATACTATAGTTGTGGTCATTTGTCCAGTTTCAATCATCAAATAACAATCAACACAAAGCCAACATACATGTTTAATTTTTAGAATGCAGCACAAAATACAGCGTTTTTAAATTCTATATGTCTTATTTCAGAGGAGCAAGAAGGTGGTGGTGTTCCACTGATTGGTATAATTTATGCCGTTATAGGTAAGTATGTCGTGTCGCCCATACCAGAATACGATTGTGCTGCGCGTAAGGAATATTTAGTTTTCAACTGTGAATCCATAATCTAGTATCAATCCCTATCTGTTATATAATGAAGACGGTCCGACGTAATTGATAATTGTTAAATGGTTATATACCTAGCTTTTGATCATGCTCTGTCGCTTGTCATGATTAACATACCTGCCTATTTAAACATTATTCTGTATTAATAATGTATGAAATATTTAAGTATTGAAAAATTCCTATGACGTATTACCAATTTAAGGATTAATATTCGATACAATAATAATAGGGTATTTTTTATATTTATATTGAAAAGTCAATGAGTTATTTAAAATTATATAATATTTATCACACAGGGGTTTTGGCTGTTGTTGCCATCGTTGTCCTTTTAATGGTGATACTCATCCGCTGTGGTGTGATCCGACCTGGTGAACGCGTCCGTGTGGTCGGGCGAAGGATATCTCGGCGGGTTCGTCAAAGCCGTATGTTCAGAGGCGAGGCACACAACAATCCGTCTTATAGTGTGGGTGTATTTTTATATGGTACTAAGCGTTCAATTACACTGTGTACTGTATATTGCTTATCCACACCGTTTAAGATTCTGCATTAACACGTTTAAGCGTACTGATTTATGTAATTTCCTTCATCAGACACCGCGGGCGAGATCAATGGGCGCCGAGGAACTTTACCTGTACGGTGGCATGGACACGTATGCATCGAAGTCAGTCCTTAGTCGCAATGATATTGTGTTCGAGTCTGTCATCAAGTCCGGACACTTTGCTAACATCTACAAAGCAAAGTACAAGGGAAAAACTGTGGTGGCTAAAACACTAAAAGGTATGCATATTATTTCATTTACTGTTATTAGTTTATATAAGTAAAATATAAGAACCAGTAATTATAAAAGAATCACATTGGTGTTTACTATTAGGAACTCTAAAACTTGAAAAATCAGCAATATTGACTTAATTGCATAACGTCAAGAAAATAATAAGATTGTAAAATTGTTATACATGCTATTAATGTGTCAAATCTTTCAATTTAGAGAACTACGCAACCAAGGACGAGTTCCTTATGAAGGCGAAAATGAACTTCTCATCAGAGAAGGTTGGGGACCATCCCAACGTATTAAAGTATTTGGGATCCGGCCTTGATGACACGAGCAGTTAGTATATTGTAAATGAAAACATTTCGGGGTTTACACACTGAAAACACGTTACCCACAGTATGGTCTTGTCATTTCAATGAGATAAAGTCACATATAGTGTTTTGATTCAAGTTTTTTTCTTATTGTTGTTGAGAGTAAATAACGGTGTTAAAGCGATACTCTATTAAACGAATTGAAACATAACACTTGATTGTTTGGGCTTGCACACACATCCATACTTAAAGTACAATCTGCGATTGTCTTTTCAATGCGATAAAGTTTCTTTTACGGTAATGGTTTAAGCTTTCTTTCCGCTATCGCTGTTGAGAGTGAATAACGCTGTTTTCTTTGTATTGATATTATGTCGTCAGTCTTCAGACTGATCTACCTATTCAAAGACATGTTTTCACATTTACACAAAATGCCGTATCATTTCCTTCATGCGTTTAAGTGGGACCTTTCGTCCTGTATGAGTACTGCGAGAACGGTACGTTGAAGGAATACCTGGTTCAGCACAAGTCCAACGTTACCATGGAGATCCAGGAGACCCTCTTTCGAATTGGACGCGACATCGCCATGGGGATGGAATACCTGGCTGGAAAAGGGGTAATTCAAATATAATGGTGTAAAAGTGTTATGCAGGTAACATACTAAAGATAGTTTCATATAAGAGTTATATCAAATTGTGGTACAATATGTTGTTAAACAACTTATACGATTATAAATTATTATGCATTTCTACCAAACTTGTACCAAGATTGCGAGGGGGTATAAAGACAGTAACGTCATGTTCACGCTAGTGCCTGTATTTAAGTGTCATAATTACAACAATTGACGACTTATAATATTATTAATCAACAAACGCTAAATGAATTAAATCCGCGGCTTATTATTTAAAGATAACTCACCGCCGCCTAGCGGCACGCAACATCTTGCTTAACTCCTTGAAAGAAGTTAAGATCTACGGCTTCGGACCACAACCGGAAGAAGAAGGTGACGGAGATGCAGAGAGCGGCAAAAAGGTAAGTGATACGTTGAGAAACCGTCATGATCAATACTTTTTTTTATCCAACAGTCGTTTATTTTGCAAGATACTTTAATTGTCCAGAAACCTTGATTTCTTCAATTTTCTGTTTCAAATATATTCCATTCATGGCTCTTAAAGGGTCCTTTTCATAGATTTTGCATGTATTAAGTTTGTCATTGAATGATTTATATTGATAAATGTTAACACTGGATCTAAAAAGCTCCAGTAAAAACAAGAATAAAATTAAAGAAAGAAAACAGTAACCATAAACTGGGCTTGAACCACTGACCACTGGAGACAAAGTATATCGCTTAGGCCACTCTACCATTCGTGCTCATACAATGAGTGCTGTATTTTATACTTTTTATAAGCAATCCTCGTAGTAACATATATCGACAACAACAGAACTCTCCTAATTATTCAACGCTTTATAATTTTCGGGGTTTTAAATCGTCAAAACAGGCATATAATTGATATTTTAGAGCATGGCAAATGTTCAGTATTACTGTTTCCTCACAAATATCATAACTACATCGAAAGTTTGCGAATCTAAAACATTATTTTAAATTTTGTCAATTTACCAAACCGTGAAAATGCCCCTTTAACTTTATTTTCATTCTTATATAAAACAATTGTGTTAATGTGCACTTGTTGCTTTCATTACAGGAGAGAATTCCAATCAAGTGGATGGCGCCTGAATGCATGACGTCAACGAAAGATGCAGACCAGAAAAGTGATGTGTGGTCGTTTGGCGTAGTCCTGTGGGAAGTTTTTACTCTTGGTAAAGCAGCATTTTTTTCATTTAGTATTTAGTTTTGTGCAAAAATCAAAACAAAAGCAACAACAATGCATTTGGCAAACATTTTAGTTAATTGTGATAAAGGATAACACGAATAAAACCATATCGTTCAAGCTACATAGTCACACAGATATATATACATTTTCAAATGCGAAATATTAAATATAACGAAAACAAAACGTATGAAAGTATGGTTTATTTCAAAATCAACGTAAACAAATTCTTGAGTGTTCTGCCATAATCAGGAGAGACCCCGTTCGAGAAAGTGAGAAGCCGAGACCTGCTTGACAGACTGAAGAAAAATGTGCGTCTGCATAAACCGGACCACTGTGATAACGTGTACGTACATCGACGTTATTTGTACTATAGGTCCTTTTCTCATTTTTTTTGTTTCACAATACATGCGAGTAATCCCATATTAAAAAAACAACGTTTTTATTTCGTTGTGTTTAGGCAGGTTACAAGATAAGCATATAGCTTTCTCTCTAATGGCATACCTAGTTGTTAATAACAAAATGTACCTTGTAATGTTAATGTTTATGGTCTAACGATTACGTTCAAGAAATAACGTACTCGTTGGTCTCTTTCTAAACCCTGCAGTAATATTTGATGATATTACTAACGTTAGCCGTAATCGGTTTGTGTTGAGGTATTTTTGCATGGTTTAAGGACTACCTTAACATTCACTGTATTTGATGTATGGGTTATTCAGGTGGTACGGCGTGATGACCAAATGCTGGGCATTTCAGTCGAAGAAGCGACCAACGTTTGCTGACATCAGAACGGAGCTGGACACTGTGTTTGTTGCCTCTCCTGGAGATGACTACTACTACTATAAACGCTAAGCGAGTTCTTGACCATATGAACGCGAGGTCCTAGTTCTACTTCTAAAACATTTTGTTTTGTTAAAGTATGTGTAATTGTGTGTATATGCATTACCCTGTTACTAAATTTAGCTTTCCGTCTTCTTGATTACTCTGGCGCAAAGGATAAATATCGTGTCTGCAATTTATAATACTGGCTTATAACGTTATAACGTTATCACTAGCATTTACAATATAATAAAATATATAGCAGAATAATGCAGCGTGTGTTCTATATTACATAAGGAATTACCAAGAATACTGACATGAGTTTACATGTACTATAGGTATACACCGATAGATAGAACGTTAGCGGACTGAGAAAGCCATTTCTTTTTTTTCAAAGAAATCCGATCAAACATCCCTTAGCATTAATTGAAATTGGAAAAATATTGAGCTTTTGTAACAATGTCCACAATATATGTCTTATTATCATGCTTATGGATGAAAGAACATTGAGTTTTAACATTTTAATAGTCATGAGAGTCATTGTGCTTGTTTTAATATAATGCATTGATCCTTGTCTACGTTATGACATTTTTTAAAATTGAAAGTGTCATTTTGCAATACTGTAAACAAGTCCCGTAAGGATAATTAAACCTAGTACTTTGTACATTTGAAACAAACATCAAATAAACCTTATCAACCTTTTACATAATGTGTATTATATTTAATAACCCCGTATATATATCACATTTAATATTAAATTGTTAATTCAATAAGTTGTTTATATAGCATACCCAATTTTACGAGTTCGACCGTATTAACAAATCGACTTTTCGTACTTTTCCCATTGATATACATGTATCTTCAATGTATATCAGATTTATTAAGCCTCTAAACAGTAATGGCACTTAAGACATTAGTTTATTAGTTATATTTCTATATATATTCAATATGGTAATCTTAGTCACAGTGAAAGAGGAACAGTTCGTCGATACGAATCCGATCTTAATAAATACCGTGTAACAAAAGTGGTTAAAACTGCATTACAAAAAGCCTTCGATTAATCAGCCTAAGAATGAGTTTCATACTAAATGATTTATAGCCTATTACATGGTGCAGGATCAACGGGGTTTACAGGGGTTTACACACTGGCTGAACTGAATGTAAACACATCGTTAAGAACTTTATATTTGCAAATATCTCAAGTTATTGAAATACATTTTCAAAAATATTAAGTGCATAAAAGACAGTATTTCTTGCATTGTGTGTGTCGATATCTTAAGATTTAAAAATAAATCATAGAATACATCTTAAATCGGTACCAAACTGTCTCGTTTCTTGCAGCATAACCGTAAACATGAAAGCGTTACATCTCGAATTTTTGGCCAAGGATTATTATTAAAATAATTCTGATGTATTTCCCAATGCCATAAGCAGCATACAAATGTCTTGTATGCACTAGTTGAAATTCTTAGGAACAATTGTTTGAAAAAGTTATTTCAAGAAAACCACCATAAACCGGTATGTTTACATCCATTAACGTTCAATTGTGAACCTCAAACCCTGCTGAGGATAAACTACACGAAGTTATATCAACATTATATTCATCACCTTTCTTCAACGGTACGATATGTGTTTAAATATGATGCGAGTATGTTTTCCACCCTTACACAAATCGATTCTTCAAATACAGTTGAACCTGCAAGCGCTTGTTGACGCGATGTTCAAACCAATTTGCGAAACTTAAACATTTCTGGCTGAAAGAATTTATTTTCAAAATCCACATGTACAATTATGCATGCATGTGCACATTATGAAACCAATTCTCTAAGTAGATCTAAGGATTTCATAATTGGTAGAAAACCGGAAATAGTTAAATGCTAGTGTGTTCATCAACGAAAATTCAACCGGCTATTGTTTTTAATTGCAATTGTATATTCACAGTCGTTCAACTTATCTGCTGACTAATAATATTTAAATTTCAGCTTAGCACTATAACATTGCGCTTTTACTTTCATGTACACTGTAATAACATATATAACATAATCATGGCGTTGTATTTCTTCATAATAAATTATAAATACCATTGACAATAGTGACAAGGACGTTGCTGTACTTACGTTTTGTATCGGTCGATCCACATAAGATACAGTTAAACGACGTCACGGCGTTTCGTTTACAGCGTGTCCTTACGTTTTGTTGCTTCTGTGTCTGTTCTAGTCTTCGGGACAATCGTAAGGCGTTCAAGCAAAACCGAAGCGTTTACGTTGTATTAAGAAAGAGCAAAAATACCTCCGCCACAACGGGCTTCTGATCCTATTGGATTCATACGGCGATCAATGACGAGGTTAGATCGAATCACGGCCGTTGATCATCGTAAGAAAGCACGAAGAGGGCGTGGAAATCGAATAAACTTAAAAAGAGGCGACTATTATTGTTATTTTCAAAGTAATCTTCAACTGCAGTCTCATAATCGAAAAACACATACATCACCAACTTGAGCTCTTCCACAACTTCATTGACTTTAAGAAGAGAGATTTGACCACAAGTGGCATGATGGCCTATGACATTTTCTGAGATGGATTAAAATTGACGGCAGCTGGTGCAAGTCATCTCTGAATTCTAAGGAAACGCCAGCAGCACAAGAATTTTCAATAGACAGATAAGTGGCTTTGGTCTCTCTCCGTGCATTTACTAATGGAGGTAACTCTTGTGTGTCAGCATCTCCTGAATCAATATAAATGTGATGGTCGCGAGTTAACATTTCATCTTTGGCACATGTAATAGCAAATTCTTTGGCTAAACAAATACATACTTTAATTAATACGTTAACCCTGTCTTTTTCATTTTTTAAACAAAACTAACTTTATACCGACAGAAACAAACTGATGCTTATGGTTAATTTTACGAGCAGGCTTTGTTATTAATTCTGGTCAGTTTTATTTTGTGCTTTGAAGTTAGAAAAAAACTTCAGAAAAAGGCATTTTTGTAAAATATGTAGTGTATTGTAAAATATGTATGCATTGACACTATCAGGTTCAAACATTTAATTAAAGTGGAGCCTATTGAAAATACATTTATACAATAATTGTATAACAAGAAATTTGTAATATTATTGATGTGCCACATTTATTTAAACTTTTCTTGAACGGAAAAAATAAATAATAAAATAGTCACCTTGACATATGGTCATACACATAAACAAATCACTTTTTCTAGGGAAATGGTACCACCAAGTGTGTCATGTGTGTGTACATGGTTGCAGAGTCTGTTTGAAATATTCACAAAAATACATGATTGTTATGTCTTTAAATACGTTTTTGAAACACATATTTGCTTATTTAAAGTAGGCAAAGCTTAATGATCATTGATAAAGGCGTTTGGTAATCGCCGTACGCAGATTTCAAATGCATTAATGTTAAACACTATGCAAACGATAGTCGGACAATCTCGAACGGTCTGAACCACGTCCACCTTATCAGGGCGATTCTTTTGATCAAACGGGAATAGAGTTTAAAATATTTTAGTTTCTCAACACAAACAAAAAATTGTTCTTTATATAAAAGTTTAGTACTTTTGAGCCTCTTAACAAGTGAGTGTATTAAAACAGCGCCATTTATCCTTAATCTTTACAAACTCCAAGTTGATTATTATTGATTACAGGCTAGGAATACACACATCTTATTTTTGGCTCCAGCAGTAACAACTGATTATTCCAAAGTTGATAATTCGACTCAGTTAAATTCAAGTTCAAATAGTTAACCAGCAGTGTTTTAAGGCTTAAGCAAGTCTGTTTTAGTAACACACTGCACTATCATTTTAAATGTGCGTTCCAAATCATTAAAATAAACAGTCTGCACGTCTAAGCATGAACTATTATTCTTTAAAGGGACCTTTTCACAGATTTTGGCATGTATTGAAGTTTGTAATTAAATGCTTTATATTGATACATGTAAACATTGGATCTAAAACATTCCAGTCAAAAAGAATACAATGAAAGAAATAAAAAAGTATCCCCTCAACTGGACTCGAACCACTGACCCCTGGAGTAAAAGTCTATCGCTTAGATCACTTGGCCAACCGTGCTCATACAAGAAGCGATGTGTTTTATACTTTATATAAGCACTCCTCGTAGTATCACAAAATATAACGACAACAAAAAAAAACTATCCACAATATTCAATCATTGCGCGTTGCAACGCTTTATAATTTTCAGGTTTTTAAATCGTCAAAAGATGCATATAATGGATATTTTAGGGTAAGGTAAATATTCAAGTAACTGTTTCCTCACAATTATCATAACAACAACGAACATTTGCGTATCTAAATTTTTTTTTTTATTTTGTCGATTTACCAAAACGTGAAAAGGCCCCTTTTAAAATGGCACGTTTGCAATCAAGCCGGCATCTGTCTTTTCCATAACAAATCGTTATTTAAATGTGCGCGCCACAACTCTTAAATTTAATATTTTCATGTCAACATTATTGTTTTTTGTATGTTGCATGCTTGCATTCAAGCTGTACTCAGTTTTAACAAATTGCATCACCTTATATACAATATCTATGCAATTATTCCAGTATTGCTATCTGTAAATTATAACATTGCATATAGTGCACTAAGTTGAAACATGTATTGAAATAATCCGCCAACAGTCTTATAATCGAGTATTTGATTGATGTAATCGTTAAATAAATATATGCAGTGCCAAACATATGTTTCTTTCGCATTCCTTATTGGGGTTCGAAATAATGCCTACAAACATCGCTTTTTGATGCCATGTTAAGTCGTTGAAATACTTAAAAATACATGTACTTAAATAATTCCTTTCAAACATATAGATTGCATTAGAAATTTCCATCTGGTGGTGTTTCATATCGCTGCTTAGTACTTCCTTATTACATACCAACTAAGAAATGCTAGAATGCTATATATATTTTAATTCCCGATTGTCCTACATTTTTATTTTAAGAGTAAAAAATCGATAACGGAAAAGACAGGTAAGTCGCATATCTGGGGCTCGAAAAGGGGTATTTATTTCGTGTATTTATTTGATTAAATTAACATAACATAAACACAAAAGTGTTTCTCGATAAATATTTTATTTTTATTCTCTTCCATTAGAGGGAATATAGACACACTTTATTAACATTTTATATTTAATCACCAATCGATTTAATACCTATAAAATGCAATATGAATGTATTAAAAAAATCAGACAATCTCAGGTAATTTGTTTATTTAACAATCACCATTTATTCTTAATATTTCTATTCAAAGCATCAATCGTTCAATCCGTTATTTAATCTCCCCTCTGAATAAAGATTCTGTATACTTTAATTCGAATGGCATACTAACAATACTTCGCATGTTATAAGATCAATGAGTATACAAGTATACATACTTAGTACAAATCTGAATCCGTCAAGCAAAATGCTCATCCCTTCGTGTTTATAAGTAAATACAGCAACGTGGAATTTTGAAAAAAGTGAAGTTAGGTTAATTTGTTGATAACGCATGGATATATATTAATGCATGTTTGAGATGTTCGACTGTTATTTAATTATATAAAATAACAGTTTTTATTTATCTTATTTTTTAAATATATATTGTATTTATGTCACAGCAGACAAACAATAGATAATCATCGTTTTATACTTTGATCGTAGTTAATCATAATAAATCCTAGACATGATATTTTTTATACTTGTATTACCCATCTTACGCCTCTTCACACCTATTTGAACGGTGTATTGAATTTCTAAATGTGGGACAATCGGGACGACACCCTAAATACATTATACTTATTTTTTTCTGAAGGAAATGTTATTGCTTGGTATGTTGAATATACACTGATGTGTGTGAAAGACGAATTTGCGTTTTTTAGTCAGTGTTGTAATCAAATTTAATTGCAAAGTTCATGTCGCGCTTCAGAAATGTCTGAATTTAAATGTATATATATTTTAATCTATGATATAATGTTACGCTGTTACACTTGCCAAAAACATTAAGTTGAACTCATGTATTTAAATCATCATTCATTAACGTGATATATATCGACAATACCGAAAATATAATGAAAATACCACTTAAGCTTTATACCTGCTTCTTCACACTTGGATAGGTTAAAAAAACTAAGCTAACGGATTTATACCAACAGAACAGAGTGTTTACCAGCAGTTATGTCAGCGTAAGCATTTTTTTTCCATGTCATAATCGTAAGCGATATCACTTGATATATTTGATCTGGTTATATGCAAAAAGATAGAGTTGACAATGGGCGAATGTTTATTTTTGAAGCGAACGATTCATCCTAACGTTTCCGTAATATGTTCCGCTGCCGGCGCAGTGCGTCGTACAATGTGTTAGGCGTCTTGGGGTCAACATTTACCTCAACAGGACTGAAGAATTTGAAGAAACCTGGCCACAGTGATAAACTTAAAAGATCTAGGCTTAGTCCGCATTGGGGTAAAGTGAGTCCAAATAAACTAGGTCGTGTTGGGAAATTTTATATATATATTCTTACAACTGTAGACGCCATATTAAATAAATTATAGCTCAGAAAACAAACTATAATTTAGAAATGAAAAGAGAACGGAACATATTAGTGGCTGCATACAACTGTTTGTTGGATTTTTTTACGCTTGTAAAATTTCAGTAGATCATTTCACAATGACGTGAATGTGCAAGATTTGAACATATAGAGATCATCTACATAATTTATCTCATAATTTCGTTAAAATTTCTCAAGACGTGTCACATTATATATATATTATATATTATATATGCGTTGACACTTTGACATGATTATTAGCATGTTTATTAAGATTTTTCAAGTTAATGTGTATGTACGTGGCTTAAAGGGAATATCACTGGATAATCAAAAAAGCAAATATTTTTAAGAACCAATTATATATCATATTTCGATCATTCATGTTCAATATCGACATCTTTTGTAAATGCGTTCGGTGATGCTTTTACGGAATAATCAAAACTTCAGATTATCGATTGGGGCTATATAATAAAGAACGTGGGGAAAGAACAGTTTATTTACTTTGCTCAATAGGTGAACACACATTGCTAATAACATAATTTGCTTTAACATTGATAGTAAGGAATAATTGAGTGTTATGTTTGTATATACATATCGCCTGTTCAGCGCAACACTGTTCCAACTCCATTTTACAAAAGTTTTCAGGAAGAAGAAAAAACTGTGGTTTTATGTTGCTTCTTTAGATATGTCATATGTTTTTTCTTATAATGATGTAATATTCAAATACTTTATAAAATAGCTCTTTACTACAAAAAAATATAATTTTAAAAGAGATATTAAACATTATTGCAGTTAGAACAGTTTTCCCACTTAAAACTGTGTCTATATGGGTTTTTATTTAGTGGAACACTGTTCTAACTCAAGTTAGAAACAGTATTCCACCTAACAATTATTGTGTTTGCTTATATTAATATGTGCAACACTGCTCCAAGTGACTTTATGATTCTATCTATTTAATTATGGTTGTTTTAAACAATAATCATTTAAGACATAAACTATTAGGTTATTTATGATCACTTTATTAAATTTCTGGTACACAAAACTTTACATAATATATTAACATTTTGTTTGTTAATAATGCAAAATTCTTGTCATATTCTTTAGTATTAATATATTAATATTTAAATATCATAATGAATATTCAAAGAATTAAACACATGCAGTTGCTTATTTCAAAGAACACTGCCAAAATCTATGCTTTAAGGCAGCTGTTGACAAAAATACTATGAATTACATACCTGTACATACGAAATGAAAGGCAATTAATGCAATTAAACTACATTGATTTAACTTGATACATGATTTAACAATATAAACACAGAACATACAATTATGGTGGCTTTATCTCAATAAGTATACTTCATAGGAAAAGGTTTAAGAATAGAAAAGTATGGAACGCCATATCTGACTATATATGAGCACTGGCGCTGTTTGCAGTACATTCATCATTAGTTTCGGTGGGATAAGCTTTATGACGTGTGCAATCTTCTTTACGTTCTCTACATTCGTTATTATGTGCAGTACTAACAGCATTACATGCAGTAGTTACATCATTATGTTCTGTCAAAACTTATTACATTCGGTACATTCGTCAATATGTGCAGTAGTTTCAGCATTACGTGCAGTAGTTACAGTATTACGTTCCGTGGACAGTTTTATTTCTGTGCAAACTTCATTCTTTTCTGTGCAAAGTTCTTGGCGTTCTGTACATTCATTAAGAGCGGTAGTTACAATATAACGCGCAGTAGCAGCTTCACTGTTTGCTTTGCAAATTTCATTATGTTCAGTTCATTCGTCATCGTGTGAAGTAGCTACAGTATTATGTTCTCTCCAAATGTCTTTATGTTGGGTACATTCAACATTTTATGCAGTAATTACATCATTTCGTGCTGTGCAAACGTCTTTACGTTGAGTACGTTCGTCATTATGTGCAGTTGTTACAGCATTACGTGCGGTAGTTATAGCATTAAGTTATGTCAAAATGTCTTTAAACGGTACATTTATCATTATGCGCAGTAGTAACAGCATTACGTGTACTAGTAACAGCATTATGGTGTGAAGAAAATGCCTTTACGTTCGGTACATTTAACATTATGTGCAGTTGTTACAGCATAACGTACGGTAGTAACACATTATGTTCTGTCCACATAGATTAACGTTCGGTACATTTTTCGTTGTGTGCTGTAGTTATATGATAACATGTTGAGGTTTTAAAATTTCGTGCTATGCAAATTCCATTGTATTCAGTACTTCGCTGCTACCGTACTGGTTACATCGTTTTGATAGAAACGACTTTATGCTTGGTAGTTACGCCTTTTTTGTTTTGTGGATAGGTCTTTCTAGGAACATTTATACGTGTCACCGGATGACGTAATTTTCCCGCAAGTGTGAAACAGAATCTTTGACTATTCACCCCAAGACAATTCACCCCCTGGACAATTCACCCCCAGAATTTAATTTCCTTGGACAATTCATCCCCTAAAGACAATTCACCCCCAAGACAATTCACCCCGATATTTTATATGAGATTTTAGTGTAATTTGCTTTGTCATATTTGAAAATAAGTTGTGAGCAGATGTTTTGGGGTTATAATTTTGACTTTGCAGCACAATTTTACGTGAAAATAATAAAATGTACTATGTCAATGAAATATGACATTGTAAATTTTTGTCAAAGGCAATTCAACCATTGTTTTTTTCTATAAACTGTGTAACAACATATAAAATTGAAATAAATGAAGTATTTTTATATAATATTTGTGCATTTGTTTTAAATAATATTATTAGGTTACTATTTTATTAGTAGTACTTTGTCAAATATTGAAGTCGATTTATTAATTTCATTGAATTCTTAGAATTTTATACTATCACCATTACTTATTATATATATGTTAGATGGGATAATTCATTTAATAAAATACAATGGTTTAATTGAGGAGAAAACATTAATTAAAGAAAGGAAATTTAATCTGGTTGGGAGCGTGCCATTAATGGGTATTACAATCAAGCATTCACTGGGCAATTCTAAAGGTCTAACATCTATATTAAGATAAAATAAACAACTTCATAAACATTAATTATGACTTTTATTGCAAATGTCTATAATGTCTACGTAATGCTTTAACTTAGTGCACATAATGATGTGTAATGAACGAAAAGACACAGCACGTAATGTTTTTATAACAGCACGCTGTAACTATTGCACATAATGACGAATGTACCGAACGGAAAGAAGTTTGCACAACACGTAATGTTGTTACTACTGCACATAATTATGTAACTGCTGCACGTAATGACGAATGTACCGAACGTAAGACGTTTGCACAGCGCATACTGATAAAACTACTACACATAATGTTGAATATACCGAACGTAAAGAAGTTCGCACGGTATGGAATTATGTTAGTACAGCGCATAATGATGAAACTATTGCATGTAATGACGAATGTACTGAATGTAAATAAAGTTTGCGCAACACGAAATAATGTTATTATACTGAACGTAATGCACATAATGACAAATGTACTGAACGTGTAGACGTTTGCACAGCAAGTAATGATGAAATTACTGCACATAATGTTGAATGTACGTAACATAAAAGAGGTTTGCACAAAACAAAATGATGTGACTACTGCATGTGATGATGTAACTACAGCACGTAATGACTAATGTACCCAGGGGTGGCGAAATCTCAAAAAACTATACTTGTCCACGGACAACCATTTAGGAAATTTAACTTGTCCATTGCTGAACTACACTTGTCCGTTAATGTTTATATAAATTATAAACGCGTTTATTGATTAATGTTAAATAATGTGGAATATATCAAAATGAGTATGATCTTGTTTTGTTTATAATTGTATTTCAATGGTACATTCACTATAGCAGTATGATATAAACACTATAAAGACTTTCTTAAACTTTAAATCTTGCGAAGCTAGTGTTATTAAAACATGTGTTGAACATAAGTACATCGTAATCTTAACAAATTAAACTAGTCCAATATGTGAACCTCATCGGACTGAGGCTCTGCACCGCTACTGGTAGCAATTTGATTATCATCAACTGGTAACCATTGAAAATCTCTGAGCCAAGTTACTTGAAAAGTTCTGGTGCGTTTACTTAGATTATATTTTTTATCATAATCTTTTTTAGTTTTTTGGGAGGTGGGCTGCTCAATGCTTCGGGTTTCTGCTCTGTTGTTGAAGATTAAAATAAAGTTTCATCTTTACCATTATAGTCGTCTTAAATAACAAGGTAGACCGTGTTTTGATTATTTTAGTTTGATACTTTTTATTTCCGTCTGATTGTAAAAATAAAGAAACCAGTCTGTACACTGTCTAACAGTCGGGCCGAATGTTGAAAATGCGGCATGCTCCCGGTCTCTTACAGAATAAGTGAGATCGCTGCGCAGGAGAGTGCACGTATTTTAGCTTGATTGCTCCGCAAATAGCACTGACAATGATATCGCGTGTCAACATCCGGTTTTGTAAAACTTAATTACGGCTTTAATACAATGTATGTTTGTATACCTGGACGCGACTTTAAAAAAAACTTGTTGTCCACTGACAACTTAATTGAAAAAAATCAGTTGCCAAGACAAGCAAATGTACGACTCGGGCAACTCGGACATTTGATTTCACCACCCCTGGTACCGAACCTTTAGATGCCAGCACAGAACTGAATATTGTAACTACTGCACGTAATGCTGTAACTACAGCCCATAATGACAAATGAACCGAACGTAAAGAAGATATCACAGCACGTAATGATAATGCTACAGTGCGTAATAATGTAACTACATCACAAAATGTCGAATGTACAGAATGTCAAGAAGTTTTGACAGAACAAAATGTTGTTACTACTTCGCGTAATGCTTTAACTACAGCATATAATGACGAATGTACCGAACGTAAAGAAAATTGCACAAAGCATAATGCATATTCCACTGAAAATAATGATTCATGTACTGCAAACAACAACAACAGTCATATGAAGTCAGTAATGGCATTCCATAGAAAAGGGTATTGCTTTAATACATTTACCTTATTGAGACCTTTATTAATGATTATATTGATATACATAACCGTCTAACGATTTTATAATGTGCATTGTATAAAAAGACTAACTTTTGCCTTTAACTTTTAATATACAGGTAATATCTGTTACAAATTGTAACAGCATGCAAAAGTAACTATAACAGCTGCAACATTTTATAAATCTACACACAACCTACAAACTTTGTATGAAAAATGTCTTTACATTATCCTTATAATCTCACAATAAATTGTGACAATCATGGCCTTTATTCTGAAATATCTCAACAAGTCTGGACACAACATAGTAAATTCCCAGCAGTTTACCCACAATTATGGACACAATTCTGAAATATCTCAATAAGTCTGGACACAACATATTAGTTAATTCCCATCAGTTTACCCACAATTATGGACACAATTCTGAAATATCTCAACAAGTCCGGACACAACATAGTTAATTCCCAGCAGTTTACCCACAATTATGGACACAATTCTGAAATATCTCACCAAGTCTGGACACAACATAGTTAATTCCCAGCAGTTTACCCACAATTATGGACAAAATTCTGAAATATCTCAACGAGTCTGGACACAACATAGTTAATTCCCAGCAGTTTAACCACAATTATGGACACAATTCTGAAATATCTCAACAAGTCTGGACACAACATAGTTAATTCACAGCAGATTACCCACAATTATGGACACAATTCTGAAATATCTTAACATATCTGGAAACAACATAGTTAATTCACAGCAGTTTACCCACAATTATGGACACAATTCTGAAATATCTCACCAAGTCTGGACACAACATAGTTAATTCACAGCAGTTTACCCACAAATATGGACACAAATCTGAAATATCTCAACAAGTCTGGACACAACATAGTTAATTCCCAGCAGTTTACCCACAATTATGGACACAATTCTGAAATATCTCAACAAGTCTGGACACAACATAGTTAATTCCCAATATCTTAATAAGTCTGGACACAACATAGTTAATTCACAGCAGTTTACCCACAATTATGGACACAATTCTGAAATATCTCAACAAGTCTGGACACAACATAGTTATTTCCCAGCAGATTACCCACAATAACAAGACCAAACATTAGTATGTCATGACATCACACAATAATGACATCATACAATAATGACATTATAGCTTTACTATGATGTCATTCTTTATTCAAGTGAGATTATAGATTTCAACAAGTCTAGGACAGTGTTGCACTAAAAATAAAAGTGATCATGATCATTTTAATTTGCGCAACACTGCTCCAACTAAAATTGGAACAGTTTTGCACTGAATTAAACATATCAAGTGAGATAGAACTAAATGCCAACTGGCCCTTTTTGACCATTATTTTTAGAAATATGTTGATTTTTTTTAAATATTATGTGTATCTATTTAAACCAGTGACAAAAATGCAAAAATGTCATTTTTGTAAAAAAAGTGAGCTAAAACAGTTTTGCGCTGAACAAGCGTATATACTATTTATTATGAGAGAAAATTATATTCTAACATCCAACATCTCGAAGGTCAAGAAAGTAAACAACAAATGTGTCGACGGTTTTTCTTCAGTAACTTTTTTATTCCGACCTCTACGGTATTAAAAACAAATCAAAGCGCTGTAGGTGCTGAAGGCCTGTGGCTAGATTGATTCTAACGTAAAATGCATTTAGGATGTATTGTCCGAATTTCTCCCTTTGTCCGAATGTATACGGATTGACGCTAGCGGGTGAGCAGAAGCTCAGATACTGTAAGAAAAGACAATATTTGTGTATATACTACAGTGTACATAGACGGTGGAGGACCACACGATTCTGGTGGTGGGAACGATATCCTTTTGTTCAACTCTACAGATCTGGTAGAGGTTCGTCTACATAGGCGGTGAAAAAATACAACAACAACAACAACATGGCCGCAAAAAAATGTTTTATACTACAGCTAAATGATTTTATAGAACAAAATAGGACCCATACAGAAAAGATAAGGTTTATCCCACACCTATGTTTATCCCACACCTAGTCATGTGTAGAGAAAGGTCATATTACTCGGAATCAACTTTTCATTTTTGTAAAATCGAATCAGATTCAACAAACCAAACAATTTGATACAAAGATGTTGTATATTTGCAACACACACAACAAAAAACATTTTTTACAAGTATTAAGCGCGCGTGCTCATGACGTCATTATTTACTCTTCAAACGACAGAAGTCGCATTCTTTACCGGTAAAACTGCACCTTTGAAGCGATTGTTTCATTATTTCTTTAAAATCGGGGACGTAGAGGTACGATGAATTATTTTGCAGGATAAATAGAATACTATGTAAGTATGATTGTATACTTAAATTTATCCCTCTCGTCTCAGAAAGGCTTACAAGGCTCGGCAAGCCTAAATTTTAGTATGTTATTTTAAGAAACGCGTGCAAAATATGTTCTTCTCGCTACTTTTAGATAAGCATGTGTTTCTGTGTTTGCATTGTAATGGATATGATTCTCTTTTTATACTTTCTCTGTCTACATATTTTTTGAAGAAGAGCGGACACTGCATATTCACGTGGAACAACTATTCATATATGCATGTTATTTTGAATACCAAAAGACATACAGCAACGATGTTTAGCATTTGACAGACACACACTCTGGTCAGGAGCTACCGTGTCCAAGATAAAGTCACGCAATATTTGGTTGTCTCGTATGGAATAAGACCAATATTCGCATTACAAGGGTCCTTTTTCCCTTGCTCGCTTTCAGTTCGTATCTCTTAATGCATTGAGGAGTATACATATGTCCCCAACCAATTGCTTATTAAATCGCAAACGAAAGTGAATAACTGACATGCATCAGACGTAAATGACAATAGTCTGGAGCAACGCTGATATAAAGCATATAACATAAGATCCATTTTCACATGACGAAGCTCATATGGTTCGTGCATAATAAGTTTCATTTTTATTGATAGTTGTCAACAAAGAATAACACCTGTTTTCTAAAATGTAAATACAAATTGTTCTATGACATTGTATTATCTTGAACAAACGTGTTATAATTATGTCAATTTACCATGCAAACTGTTTGACATCAGCAAAACGTTAAGAAAAGGTGGCTGATGCCCATCATAAGCTTACGTTTTTCTGATGTATATATTATATGCTAATTTTTCTCTTATAAAGCTCTTGTAAGATTATCCTTCTCTGATGTATCTATTATTATATTTCTATTCTCTATTGCAGCTATTATAAGCCGTTGTTTTTCTACTGATGCTCTTATTTGCCAATGTTTCTCTCTTTTAGCTTTTATGAACTGATGTTTTACTGATGTGGCCAAGTCGGTAAATATAGGTGAGTATATTTGAAATATTCTGACTTATAGGCCCATCGGGTCGGTTGAAAAACACATATGTATATATATATCAATATAATGTTTTGTTACATTACTTTATAAGTCGTCCTGTCCTGCTTTGCAACGCCTTTTTAGCGTGTTGTGTTCTGTTGTATAGTGCATTGCCTTGACATATCGCGTCATGCCTTGTACTGTCTTGTATTTCTCGTCTTATCATTTCCTGTATTGTCTACACATATATGGTGTTGTCTTGTCATATATTGTATTGTCTTGGGTTGTCTTGTGAAGTCTTGTCTGATAATTTCTTACAGACCCTATACCTATCTTGTCTTGTAATGTATTGCATTGTTTTATGTTAGTTTGTCTCGTTTGACCTTTTCCTACAGTGCCTTACCTATCTTATCTTGACTTGTCTAAATTCTCACTGTCTGCTGTTGACTCGAATTGTGTCGTCTGATCATTTGCTGCAGTGCTTATACCTATCTCACGTTGCTTTATCTTGCCTTGTCGTGTGTTTTTTTTCCTTGGATTGTCTTGTCTCATCTTATATTTTCCTGCATGCAGTGTATATACCTGCATTTTTTTTCCTTGAATTATCTTGTGTTGTGTTGTCGTGTCCCTTATTATTTCCGGCGGTGCTATTACCTTTCTTGTCTCATCTGATATTGGGTTGTCGGGTCACCTCTGATTTTGAATTGTCTTGTTTCATCTTCTAGCTTTGTCTTTTGTTGTATTGTATGGTCTCGTCTGTTTTTTTCTACAGTGTATTTACCAATCTTGTCTTGTATTATCTGATGTTGCCTTGTCTTGTCTTATATTACCTTTTCTTTCTTTGGCCTGTTTCGACATCCTTTTTCCTTAATTGTCTGGATTTTAAATCTTATTAGCATAGCTGTCGTCCAATATGACCCCGTGCTATCTTGGAGAAGGAGTACACAGTTTTACTCAAATTGTGCGACAATTGGAAGACAAAGTCTTTGTTACAACCATACTGCATCGAGCAACTACAGTGACAAAAATAATCTCGATTTGTCATTTAAAGCCCATGTACTACTTGCAAGTACACCTGGTACTCTTTAGTATAATTCAAAGTACAATCGGTACGAAAGTTATACTTAAAAGTACCGCGGCGAAAGGCCGGGTGCCTTTAAGCGTTTTTTTCCGTACCCGGGGTACCTTGTAGTATACTTAAGAGTACCCGGGATACTTTAAGTATTACCTAAGCCGACAACGATAAATTGAGCACAAGTAATACATGCTTTTTTCGAGAGGACACTATAGCCAGATAAATATCGCCAAAAACACCTACATTATGCTCTTTGTGCAGCTGTTCGCTTCAATGTTGTTCGCATTGCAATTGTCCAGAAAATCGATTGATAATAGCAGTGAAAAGGTAACATATATTGATCAGTTTAAATATAATTTACAATTTTCCTTCACAATTTCCCCATTCACGGATAGATCAGATATTTAAGTACGGAATGTGACATTATCAAATACAGACAGAAAGACTATCATATAGGCGAAGAAGTAAGATACATTCTTCTACCATTCACAAAGGGTGCGTGTAATTGTTCGCAATACTCTCCTGCTTTTTTAATAAATAAACTTTGGAAAACAGACAGAGAAGATAGCAATGGAAAAGAAGTCGGATTGTATATGTTTAAAAATTAATATTAGTGTAAATTGATTTTGTACTTTTCGATTTTAAAGACTATTTAAATAAAGATCAATTTGATTTGTTTTACTTATTGATCGATGATATGTTAGTGTGGAAATTTGTAAACACATAATTTATAACTATGCAGTTAACAAAATATTTAATATAAAAAGGCATAATGTTACATATTTCTCACAGCTGTTCGTTGTCAAAGCACTACCAAATGTAAAACAAACATTACATTGAACGGTGTGTTGCCAAGAAAGCGTCAATTTGCATATGAAAATGAGTTGGGGAAACGACTGGGGAAAAGGAAGTTCCGGTGGATGGGGAAGCTACGGCCAAAATGGACATTCGAGTTCCGGTCACAAGAATGCCGAAAGGACCCACTCATCGGACTGCACCGTCGGGCGCGGCATGTGGGGAAACAGTGGTTCGGTATCCGAGCGGCCCGCCAATAATTGGTCCGTGTGCCAACACGACAGGGCTTTGAAATGCGTCGGTAATGGAAACTAAGAGAGAGGAACCAACGATATAGTGAATTTGATATGCGTGTACGCCACCGGAAAAACAATGCTAAAAAGGGTATTTGGGATTAACTGCATTTAAAAACTATATGAGGCAATTTCGAATAGCATTTGTAAAACAATATTTTGTTACCGGGTAAAGAACATTCAGTCTGCTTTCGATCTGTTGTTTGTCTTTAATCATTCATTTTACAAACGACTTTTATGTGACTGAGTTCTATACTTTAAACAATGATGATATGAACATCATGAACACATATAATAAATGTTCATAAGGAATTTTTAAGCGCGGTATAGGCAATTATACGGAAAGAGGGGACGGAGCTTGTGCACAGAACGTGGGTTTGTAACCTCTCACCTCGGCGCGAGATCAGAACGTGGGTTTGCAACCTCTCACCTCGGCGCAAGATTGCGAAAATAGAATTGTGTTCGCGATGTCTGCACACTCGCCTTCCTATTGCTAAAGTCAAAACAAGGTAATTTGGTAAACTAAATTTAGTTTACCTTAAATTGCATCTTCATTTCCTCTTAAAGTAAAATATTTGTCGCATATCAATTACTATATGTACTTCTTATTTTATATTAACTGCTTCTAAACGACATATTATTCCCTAACACTTGTGGGTTATAATTGAGCGTTTTTTGACAGTTTTGCTTGAATATGTTGTATCTGATTAATAAGCAATTATTAAAACCATTAAGTGGCACTCACGGAACACCATTACAGAGCCCCAAAACTAGCTTTACCTCGTATATATATATCGCCCGATGGAAGACTTAAAATGGAAGACTCAAATATCATTACCTTAACAAAGAAATATGGAAATGTTGCATACATTATGAACGTTTATAAAACAAACTAGATAAACATTAAGTTTTTAATTTTTAATATTTTAGCATGTCAATAGGAATACAAGTATATACATTATATTTATATATTTCACATACCAATATGAAGTTGTGTAACGTAAAAGATGAAAAACATTTACCACGCGCATTATGACATGTATAATAATATAAATATATTACTAATTATGACATGAATACAACTATATCCCATAAACATGGCCTTAGTGGCAAATCTGTATTTTCTGTTTGTGCGTAGTATATTGTTGTGCGTAGGTTTTTTCCTGTATCTGCAACTTTAATTGACGTTTATTTATGTTCGATAACTATTGTTATTTTAATACTGCAAACTTAACAGTTTCATAGCGTACAAGTGTTAAAATTAAATAATAAAAAGTATGCACTGCATGTTTATAATGGCACATAATTTTATAAGTATTGCTATTGTATCGTAGCATGAAAATATTTTAATTCCATTGTATGTAAAAACTGTTATATTTTTGTTTCTGAACTGCAAAATATTAAACTTATTAATTTTCGCAGCCACATCATTTCACTTTTTGTGCGTCAAATGACAAAACGTGTTAAGATAAATTATACCCTTTTTAAAGGAAAAATCATATCTGATTCTTCACATTGTTTTTGTTTTTTTCATTTCCCTAATTATACGATTTTCACTTCGTGTGTGTCTTCAGACGAAATGTGTCCAGATGGCATTTATCTTATATAAAGAAAACAAAAACCAATAAAGTTTCTTTACATGTTTTCATTTTTAGGAAATTGTGTTTCATATTATTGGAAACGAACGTTACAAAGCATATTAGTCTGTATATAGCTTTTCATTGAATCATACCTGAATCTTCACTTTGTTTTCTTAATTTGCCAATATATATGATTTCTCTTTGTGTGTGTCATGTTTAAACTGTGTATTGATGAAATATACTCTATCAAAGAAACATAATCGTTTCTTTACCTGTATTTAGTTTTAGAAGATTTGGTTTCCCTTTTTATGCAGCGAACGTTACAACGCAAACGTTGTTTGCTTGATATTCATACATTGAAATCGGTAAAACAATCACGCTCGTGCTACTCTTTTCAGCAATTATTTGCCACGCACGCAAATTACTAAAATAGTGTTTAAAATACACACTTATCACCATAAGCCAGAACGGTAAAATGCGAGCGAGTAGTTTTTTTCACCCGAAGTTCCCGGGTTCAAACCAGTCTGATGGCAAGATTTTGTCTTACTTTTTTATTATTATAATTATATTTAACTGTTTCGAACCTTTAAGTGTTGTTTGAGGAACTCTGATATGTGTCCGGTAAATGTCTTTCCAATACAGGCGTTTTACTATGTTTCAGCGCAAGTAATCTTTGCTACCCACTACAATCTGCTATGATATTATCATGTGTATCCGTACTATCGGCCCTGTTTATGAAAACATCTAAATATTTTAAGTGAAAAGATTTTTAAAAAAAATACACCTTTAAAACGTCAATCTATAGTTGAATGTGTATTCCTGGACATAACAACAAAAACTGAATTAAAATCGGAAATGATTTGCCAAAATACTGGCGAGACGAAGCCCCATGTAGTAATCAGTATCATGAACATCGTTTCTCATTGTATCGGCTCTTCTGATTGGTTGCTAAGGTTTGTTACTATGCGCATGTTCTTTTTCTATAAATAGTTTCTTAATGGAAAAACGAAATTCTTGTTCATGTTTCTCTTAAATTATTTTAATCTATTGTTTTCAAAAATAATCGGCTTATACATTTGATAAACCTTCTAATAAAACAAAAACAAACTAACACAATTATGTGTAATCATAATATCGGCCTGGAATAAACATGACCTACTATCAAATGAAAACCGGAAATCATGAGAAAGATCGTAATTAGATCGAAATTAAAACCTCAAAAAATGGAAAAACATCTACTGCCCAGCACTACTTAAGTGGTTTTCGTCAAAGGCACGATACAATGAGGAGGGCCGATACTACGAGAATAAAGTATCATTTACTAGAATATCAACTTTCTATTGCCGAGGTTGACTGTGAAATAGCTCATGTAGCATTGTATAAAAATTTACTCTATTTCCTGTTATTAATACTATATGGCGACATCGAAGTTAATCCAGGCCCACATAAATAATTCGCTTCCCACATAAACTAAAAACGGCCTCAGTTTGATTTATCTTATCAGTTATTGCCAACTGCCACGCAATCTTTAAACTCTCAGTCAATGCTCAGCCCTACGACATATACACATAGTCTAACAGAGACATTGCTTAAACTGAATATTTCTAACAATGTTTTTCACATCCTAAACTTTAGAATACCTTTCCAATGCGAACATACAGACCGCATTGGTGAATGTGTAGTCTCCAATATTTGAGATACCTTACACGCTATGATGCTTACAGATTGTGGTGTTAATTCTTGGAGGCGCAGTGTTGAAGTCCATGTCAATAATCTTAAACTTTTTTTGTTCGAGTATATTGTCCACCAGATTTAAATAATATTCAATGGCTGAACACGAAACATAGTCTCGAGTAGGCATTCTGGTGGTCATTCAGAACATATATGAGCTAATGGCGACTTGAACATCAACCTTTTAACATCAATCCAAAGAACCAAATAGATAAACCCGTCTCGTGGACCCCTACAACTCATAACAAGTCATTACATCTTCGACTCATTATGAGTCCTCCACATTTTCGGTCAAGCTTTAGGGCTCATCTTTTTGGCCCATTTTAAAAAGAGTATAAAAGCTTTCAATGTAACCATTTTTTTTTCTCGCGATCTTTAACCAACATATGAATATGACCGTGGATTGTTAAAAAAATAATTAGCAATCGTTATATGATACCATCAATATAATAAATTTTACCTGAGTGCAATTTAGAACCAAAATTGTGTCTATGTGTCATATAGAGGATATTTGTTGGATCCGGTGGATTATCGATTTTAATTCACGAGTGATCATAGAAAATAATATTTCACGAGTGGCGCAGCCACGAGTGAAAATATATGTTTTCTATGATCACGAGTGAATTAAAGTCGATAATCCACCGAATCCAACAAATTTTCTTTTTATTTAATGCATTTTTCACAGTTTATATACATTGTTCAAGAGTTTAACTAACGAATTTTGCTGGGATAATGACGTCATTTCGTCAAAAAAATGACGTCATTTCACAGTAAACAATGAAAATTATCGATAATTCTCACGGATAATTTTCACTGTTTGAAACAGTGAAATTATCAGTTTTAATTCACTGATATTTCTCTATAAACCACCGGAAAGCATTAAATAAATGAACGTATCCACACAGACTTATGGGGGATTTCCAAACAAAATTTGTGTTTTGTGTATATGAAGGAGTTTTTGCTCTACAGTAGAAACTTATTTGCAATTAAATAAAATATTTCGTTCGTTTATTTTCAGGTAAGTACTTACTTGTATTCAAGTGCTTGATTATCAACGTTTTATCTGGTTTGATAAGTAGTACTAAGATCGTATATACTCGCTTTAAATCAAAGTCACTGTCCAGTTATTGTTTTTTGTACTTAAATTGCAAAACCTCATTCGCCAACCTACACGTACAACATCTGGTTGTACGACGAGGGGGGCTAGATTTACTTTAACAATTAATTCACACTCAAATCAACTGACTAGAAAAAAAGACGATCATACAGAGCCTGAATCTTCATGGAATTGCTGACTTGATGTCTAATCGAATACTCAACGCTGGCAAAAATTGCATACTGAACAAGATAAGACTCTTAAATTTCAAACTATCAACATAAATATCTAAAAAAATATTTTCTCTTAATCTTGAATTGTCCTGTTTATTTGTCCCTTATACTTTTCTGGTCTAAATCATGGCTTGTCATTTAATCCTTCGAAAACTACATTTTCACGAAATACATCCACCCCAATTGATCCGATTCCGATCACGGAAGTCAAAACTCACATTCATATGGGACTGGTTTTATCTTACGATGATCGGCAAGCTCCGACGTATTTTAAACATATAGTTTATTAAATATCTACAAAAGATCATTTGGTTCGCAAGACCACTTTTGAGTAACTTGAGCAACTGTTCTAGCTCTATTTTCAAATCAGACTTATAACAGCAAGCTAGAAGGTGTCCTGTTCGAAGCTGTTCGTGACAGTCTCACACAAATTCTTTCAAACAGATTGCCTTCAAGTAGATTTGAAATAACCCCCCGAATAAAGATGAAAACATAGCTTGATGCAACTCTATCTGCCTCCCCATTTTGCGCATTTTTTATCCTGATCAATTCGGTCTTGTTACCTCTCCAGCTTGCGGTCTTCGATCCAAGTACATCTAGTTAATGAAAAGACACATTTAAATGCAATCTCTTCCCTTCCTTTATCTATTTTACAATTTAACATACAGGAGGTCTTAAGAAATTCATCTTCATCTCTTGAATAAAAAGCAAACATGTATGCAGTGTAAAGAAGTGAAACTCCAGCTGCTGGAGCAGTTTTGCATTCTTATTATTTACAATTTGTTGGTCCTTTATTTAAGGCAAGTGATCAATTGCCAAAACAATACGAAACAGAACAATACAATACATCATACACACATAGAAGAATAAAGCTGCAAAATATTATTTCGTGCCCGTCACGTTTTTGAAGCTATTACAATATTTAGCCTAAGGAGAATGCTATAACAGGAATGGCCTTATCCCTGGGGTACTCCTTCTGACACTATGCCACATTACCGGAATAACAATTGAATTGCTCGTTTTGTAATTTTTTAACATACCCACCATACACATGTTACTTACATGACCTTTCAACTTGACTAAATTGTAAACACAACCTTTTTAAAAAGAAGTTCATATTAACTAACTTGCAGCTTATAACGGAAAAATAGTTCAACAACGTCTTGGGGAGGAATTTATATAAGCGTATATGCTTTTCCATCTATGTCTTAACGTTTTGCTTGTTCCATGCGCAGTGAATATTCAGTAAACGAAAAAATATTTTTAACTAAAAAAAGCATATAGTAAATAATGGCAACATGTGACGGATTGTGTTATACCGTTTGCTTATAAAGATGGCAAAGCAAACAACAACACTACTTTAACCAACATATTTTGATAATGTTTAGCAGTTGATATCATTGGTTAGTGAAATAATGAGAGGACTCTAGCCAATGAAAACGATCAGATGTTATCATCCACGTGTATAATGCTTGTGTTAAGGCACGTTTCGAGGACTATGTGATTATAAACCCTGTACAATTAAATTTCAAAAAATAAATAAATTATAAACTAATTATATTTTAAATATCGTCAATCGATTTTATGACCGGAATTGAAAACATTCTGATGGTTTAACAATAAAAAATATGAACATAAACATGTGCGTATTGTGTTTGTGTGCGTATTTTGATTTTGTATGGTAAGATTGTCAGTTGACGGCCAGTTTTTTCTTCTATTAGTTATTATTGTCGAGCTTAAGTATGATTATTATTTACGAAGGTAACATAACTGTTTCTTGGTTAAGGTTTAAATTCATAGCCACAGTCATAATTATCAGAGCATTGTACAAACTTGTCTAAAACACGTTGCTTACATGAAATATTGGGTCAAAGCATGAATATCATTTTTAATGCAAATCGAAATAAAAGAAATACCAAACACGTTGCAGCGGTTACCTCCACTTGAGGTTACTGGAAACCATAACTACAAGAACAAAGTAGGAAAGTCCTATTAAAGGATGCAGGTTTTGTAAGTTGATCTCATGTAATGCAGTAAGCTTCTCGAAATGAAAGAAATAAATGATTATGGGAAATAATATTTATTATTCATTGCCTGAACTTTTAAAATACTTTGATTAATACAGGTCTAAACATTTTGGACTGTAAGAATTTTAGTTCTATAATAGTTTTAATACAAAGCAGTGCCTTTAAACTGAGCGTTAAATAAAAGCTGGTAACGCTACTCTTGCGTAAATACAGTGCGCTTTAAACTGCGAATTATTAGTGAATCTTAACATTCGTGTTATAGTTATAGTAAATAAAAAAATGCAATTATTTATAGATTCTCTGCTCAACCGTGACCGATTCGACTTGCATGCGGCATTTTCTTGTCCTGTATCTCGGATAAAAATCATAAACACAGGAAACGCGGTCATTAACATTCATGGCTTTGTGGCTGAATTGAATATTTTTAAATATTGGATTACCATAAATTGCACGAATGATATTATCACTGATGATTAAGTAAGCAAAGAGAGGGTATTTTGACTCAATATCATGTTTATACAAGTTGCGCTTATTCAAATATGGTTGCATCTAATACAGATAATCTGTATGCGTTCTTTTTGAGCTCACATGAGTAAAATTTGGTTTTGTCACTGATGTCAGATGACAAACAATCTGCAATATAACTGAAAGTAATTCCTGTACAAATTCGTGAGAACTTACATAACGGATGTTGTAAAATGCAATTTGACAACTCTGCTTAAAAGATTGCCATTATTTGAAATTATTATTAGTCTTAAACATCAAAAGTAATTGTATCTAGAGTCGGTATATTAATAATTTGTCTGGTAAAGAACAATCATTTAATACGAAATAAATATAAACAGCAAAAAGGTTTTGGCTTTGAAAAAAAATTATGACATTGAAATTGAATCAGAGGTGGTTATTTAGACTTTAAGAGCAAATGATAAAAACCAGATTTCCAACAATAGTTTATGACATTTATGACACTGCAGTGGATCTTTTTTTCTTTATATCATAATTATGATTGTGAAACGGATGCCCCCAATTAAGCGGTTGATTGCGTTGATGGTACTGCTAATGTTAATGATAAGAGTATCCCTGTAACACATGCTTTATTAATAAATAGGTCCCATACTACTGGCATGACCTGAAGACGTGATCAAATTTTGAATTCACGAGCCCCCTCTTTCGAGACATACATACCACATCTTCGCCGTACAAGTGAGACAAATTGCGTGACATTTTAAGGACGAAAAATTAAAAAAGATATGGGAAACATTGTTTTAAAGATTTTATATTTGTCTCATCTTATCTTCGCATGTGGCCCCGTGAGGGACATGGGCCACCGACCAGCTTCTTCCAGGCATCTCAGCTCTTGGCTAGTTTATATTATAGCGTAATCGCATTTTAAGTGTGACAACGTATAGTATAAACATATTTTATCTTGATTTAACACAGATAATTCCGGTATTGTCAACAAATGACTGGTTCTTGTGACTTAGATGCTATGATGAACTGACAATATGACCACAATAGTATTTATGGTTGTATGACAAAAGAGTTGTGATTGGTGTCTATCATTTCATAAACAATTTCCTTACGAATTTTGACTCATTAACTAAATAATAATTTCCCATATATATAGCATGATCATACTTATTAAGGTTGCTTATAGATGAAAACTGACGTAAATATACCATTACACATCGCACATCGCAATTTTACTATGGCCATGTTTGATCAAACTGCAATATTGGTCTTCAGTTTCAAACCTTGAGAGCAAACATATCATCTAATTTTTAATTAGACACGGAGTTTTACACTATTTGTTAGCACATGTCTTAATAAAACGAATTCGCATATAAAAAGTTTTGTCATTTATATAAGAACTGTCGGTAAATCAAGAAACAGTTCCCATAAAGCTACACATGTTCGCTGGTACATGAAACGTCATGCAATTCATATTTTAAAAGTACATTTACAACGAACTGAAACGTGTGACCGAGTCGGTCCATGGGCTTTTGTTCTCATCCTCATCCTCCTCCTTGTGTCTTCAGCACCATCATTATAAATGATCTCAAAATCATTATAGTATTTGAAATAAAAACTATATTTAGTTGAATGCCAGAAAGAATTGAAACCGGTGATAATATAACAACATACATAATAACCGTTTGCAATACGATTGTGATGATCACACACTCTCATCAATTCAAGTACCGCACGCTACGACTTACTGAATATTTACGTTTTAAAGCGTCTTTGCAGAGAGAATTTGGATCTT